>NC_027755.1:38845929-38884071 GCF_000695525.1 Brassica oleracea var. oleracea
AAAACCCAGAAATGAACTATTATAGTTCATATCTAATATATAATATTAAATTCATTATCTTTAAAAACATTATAGTAGTTTTATACACATAAGTAGATTTTGTATAATACATATTTCTATTTTACAAACATATATAATTAACATAAAATTTATACACGTAATTAGATTACAAATATTTTGAAACACACAATTCTACAATGTACTGATCTTTATATCTTATTCTAATTAAATTTTAACAAGAAAAAGAATTAACAAACAAATCTCACGGTTTAGAAGAACATTTTCAGAATCAACAAACGTGCACGCCTAAACAAATTAGTGAACAAAAAAATTAAACCGGACACCAGACGTACATATGCCTAAACAAATTATTGAACAAATGACGGGTTAATAAACTATCAACAACAAAAATTATCCCGCGCTTTTAAAGCGCGGGTCAAAATCTAGTATTATCTTAATAGTCAAATTTTTCAACACTTTACTATTTACATTACCTAATAAAATGAAAAGTTTTACAGCATCATACTTTATAATTGAAAACTGAACAAACTTAATAAAATACATAAATCTCAAAACTCAAAAAAATATAAAAGTGTAAAATAAATGTGAAACATATAATACTTTATAATAACATAATCCAAAATCTAGTTGGTTTTAGATTGTAAGTTCATCTAGCTTAACGCCATCCTCGTTTAAAATAATAATACAAAGTTATATTGATGAAAAAAAAAAGAAGATCAATCAAGCTCCATATCATCCGATTTTGTGGGAGGAGAGTTTCATTTCCCAATGTACTTGCACGTCCTGCAACACATTCAAGATCCTTTCCATCACTTAACAAAACATCACCCTACTTGGTTACATCGTTTATATGACCAAAGTTTAAAGGGTATCATTCACCCAGCACCTGATTCTTGAATGTCTATGTGATTCTTGTTCCGTGGCTTTCTCGTGGAGCCACCTCTCGGCTTTATTACATTCACTGAAATTTCTTCGTTTGAATTGTATAAAACAAGCCCAGTTCAAGTTCCATGTCTTAAAATTATTTTTGCATAGTCATATATAAATAATGGTTATTATTATTTCAAATTCAAGATTTCGTTCCTCTTTTTATGAAAGAAACAGAACTCAAGATTTTTTTTTATTGTTGATCTTCTGTACGTAATAGAGATCAACATACAATTCAAGAAAAGAAAAAGATAAATACACAAGACAAGAATGTAAAGAAATATCAAACTTCAAGACTGAAAATAGGCCTAGGTAGTCCTTTTGTTGCACCACCGTGGAACATCTTCTTCAAGGCTCTCACGCCGCTTTGAGAATGCTGTCGAATTCCGCCAAAACTTACGGCGGATACTACGCTCCGTCGCAGCTTAGTCAAACTCTTTCCGATCTCCACCTTCAACCTTAAAAGCTTCATCCGTAGAAACGACGAGGAAGGAGAAGAACGCCGAGAAACCAAGTCCACTTCTTGAAGCGTTTTGTAAATCAAGAACTTGGCTCGTTGGTGCAACACCTCTTCTGGATCTTCCTTGTGCACCTTTGAGTACATGCATGGCCTTTTAAAGAGGGTCATTTTCTGGCTTTTAGTGTTTTTCCGATGATGATGATCTTTTGTGAATTGAAATATAGAGATCTCAGAATGAAGAGAGGAGTTGAAGATGAGAAAGTATTTGTAGTAATGGCATTAGACAGTGCTGGTGCACTAACTTATAATTTGTACGGTTGTACCCAAGTTATATGATTTTTTTAATTAGAATAATTACAGTTTTATTTGTAAGTCAAACTAGATTTTGATCCGCGCGGATTATTTAAAGCACTAATAATTTAACAAATAGCTTGTTAATTTGTAAGAATTTTATGTATTTAAAATATTTTTGCATTTAAATCAATATTTTAAAATTCAACCCGAACATGTGGTCAAATCGGTTAATCCGGTCATCCGATAACTTTATTTAGGTTTTTAAAAATATCCATATTTGAAAAATCATTAAAACCCGAGACTAACCCTAAATCCAATGTGATTTATATCATTATAGTTTCATAATTTTTACCTTTTAATCTAAATTTTATAGCTCATTGTTTTGCAATTTTATGAAATTATAACGTTTCTACAAAATTTTGATAGAGAAAATGATAGATATAAGATAATTAACAACTATAAATATGTCTTGATCATATTACTCCCTTTTATATTGTATAATTAATTTTATTATAATTATGTTGTGTAATTTATCTTGTTAATAATTTATATTATAATTGGTTTAAATTTCTTGTTGAGCATTTTTATTTATTTAACATATATTTTGAACATTTTTCATAATTACTTTTGTTATTATATTTATTGTGCAATGTATAAAGTTTATATATATATATATATGTAATGGCTATTATTGAATTATTAAGTTACCTAAATAAATGATATAACTATTATTTAGTAATATAAATAAGATAATCTGTTAATTTAATTAATTTATTATTGATTAAAATGTTTTTGTAGTATTTAAACATGTTAAAATAAGTTCAATTTATATTCATTGTTTTATAAATTATTTGAAATTTTCAGTTATTTAATTTATCTAAATGATTTGAAAGAAAATTGTTAGAAATTCTTAAAAAGATGAGTTCTAATGTTTTATTTAGTTTGGATACAGGATTAGTTTTAACGTTGTTTGGAAACATGACTTATAGTATAAAGTGAAAAAAAATATTGTTTGGATGCATTGATAGTAGTATAAAGAAATTAAATTAGTGATTTAATGTAGGTTTAACTATAAAGTAAAAAGATGTATTTAATTAAAAAACTTACAAAATAAAGGTTAAGTCCAATCCAATGTTTCTGTTTTAATAATATAGATCATTAAGATAATAAGATATCCTTAAGATATACAAAATAGTTTGACTTCCAGCTAACAATGCATAGTAAATGCATAAAATCGTCCTAATTATTATTTGCAATATGAGGTTGTATAAGGGTATTACTATGTATTATATATGCTTACAAGATAACAGTTTAGTATATAAAGCATTTCAATTTACGAGCTTACCGCCCAAAAATACATATGAAATATTTTAACATTTTTTTAATCTTTATTTTTTGTCAGCAACATCTTTTTAATCGTATATCCTGATCACGCATATACTCTAGTATATCTGTGTTAAAAGTTAAAACAAATCGTTGACCAACGGTTTTTATAATTTAGGAGTAATATACCGATCATTATGCTTCATGCATACAGTACTTTTAAAATTTGTTTTATAAAGCAGTCATGAGTTTGGAGACACATGCCACCCTGCCTCTAAAAAGACCTCTAAAGACAGAACTTGGGTCAAATCAAAGATGTCCCAACTATTCTAATGCTGCTTGGAGACTATAGTTGTGTTCAAGATATATTTTCTGTCCACAAGTAGTATCTAGACAGGTTTTATATTGCGGAATCAAATTACAATCTTCTTTATTAATAAACCTCGAGTTATGTGATAATCTCAAAACACACATGCTTAATTACAGTATAACTGAAACTCCTAAGCTTAACTTAAAAACCTGGAACATAACTCCAAAAGTTTAACGTCAAAACGCAAAGTACCAACTCATTGACCATATTAAGTTTTGTAGCATTCAAAACTAACACTACTGAAAAATATATATAATGAAAGCTCAAAATCTTATTATAGCGATTCATGTTCTAAACTCCTAAAGCAAGCAAAGGAAAAAAAGAAAACAGAAGCATCACAAAACATTATTAAGAGTCAAATCTCTTCACTCCTTCAGTATCAGTGTT
Source organism: Brassica oleracea var. oleracea (assembly GCF_000695525.1). Classification (NCBI taxonomy): domain Eukaryota; kingdom Viridiplantae; phylum Streptophyta; class Magnoliopsida; order Brassicales; family Brassicaceae; genus Brassica; species Brassica oleracea. The sequence goes on from NC_027755.1 coordinate 38,849,712, forward strand.
GAGCAAAAGAAACTCTCCTAATGAGAGAGACAGAGAGATAGATAAACTGTGTCTGTGAACATGTTCATTACAAAGTACGCAAACAACACACACTGAAGCTAAGAACACTCTCGCCAGCTAGTAGCTGAACCCCACTTGTTGCTGCTGTGGCGGTTGCTGCCCCACCTGTGGTGGCTGCTGATACCCACCAGGGTAGCCTCCGTAGTACGCATTAGGATCTTGCGGCATGGAGTACCCATAATGCTCCTGACCTTGTCCATATCCACCGTAATAGTACTGACTCGGATCAGCCGCCTGGAGAATCGAAACACACAAAAACATAAGGGTCCATTGACCAAAGCAACGCAGTAAGATAAGCGAGAGAAGTGACTAGAAACGTATGCAAAGGGGAATCATCAATCACCTGTTTAGATGAAGGACTTCGTCCCCATGATAGCCTAACGGTTGTTCCTCCCAACTGCGTTCCATTCAACATTCGAATTGCTTCCTCTGCGCAGCTTCTGATAATCACAAGACACGTGATTAAACTGTTAGGTTGATACTCCAAAGCTTGTTATATTATAGGCTCAAAATGTGAAGAGTTTCCAGCAACAACAGTGCACTTACTTCTCAGAAAACTGAACGAATCCACAGCGCTTTCCGGCAGGTATTTTCACATGAACTATCTCGCCATATTGGCTAAAGACATTCTTCAGATGATCATCCGTGATAGTGGGATCTAATCCACCAACAAAAACCTGCATATAATTTATAACTTGTCAGAGATTACCACCTTGGACGATAAGCCAAGCGGGACACATATATATAGTAGGAGAATATATATAACCCACAGTGGTGTTATTTGGATCATTATCAGTTGGAACCCCTGAAGCAGCACTCTGGTATGAATCTGCATTTACAGGTATATCAGAACGGAGTAAGTATCAGTAAATTTCACATGCAATATGGCTCAAACTCCAAAAGGAGAAATAGTATTCTCTGTCTGTTGACAACAAAATTGCAAAAACAAATGAATAGGAAGTTAACGGCAATCAAGTATTGTCAATACGTATAGGAGGAGCTTGCCATTTGCGAGCAATACGAATGGATATGAGTCACAACCACACGAGATGAGCAATCAGATCAATGACAATCACAATTGCTTCACATTTCTCCCAAGGCTTTTCGGCAGCTAATATAGGGTAGGTGAAGATGCTAACTAAAAAGGTAGTAGAACATATATATTTTGGACAACCTAAAGAGGGATAATAATAGCCACTACTTAAGAAATTTGTAACAATGTAGCTAGGAGCTACAGAGACTGCCACATCCACGACCATTTTGAAAATAGTCAAACGAAATCTTTCTCACATAAATGCTAAAACGACGCGAACTTCTAACATCTAGACTCCGGAAGCAGTAGAAAGGAGTTTGATGTACAAAACAAAAGTATAGATTAAGTGAATAAGTACTTTAAGTAAAGCGGAATGAAATAAAAAAAAAAAGAAAAGTAGATACATAAGAATTGACTTGTAAAGTAACTGGAAGAAATGTTGTATTGAAAAGACAAGTGGCTGAAGTAAAGGAAAGGGCTAATAGAGGACAACACATGAACTTTAAAACTGACCTAAGCATGGGGCATTCAATCAGTTCCAGGCCTCAAGATGATTAGAGAGCCTCTTGACTCCCCTGCTTTGACACAAACTGGATACAAAAAGTGTGCTTATAAGATTTCTATCCATTTTAGCTTTAACATAATTTTACTGTGGCCTGAGCGGTAAATACAGAATGTGACTTCAGAAAACTAGGCTTGGCTAAACTGAAGGAAACCTAGTCACATAGATACTAAAACCACAACAAAACAAAAACAAATCATAGGAATGGAAGAGCAAAGCAGTTCTAAAATAACATATATCATTCAAATCTAGGCATACCTCTTTGACCAGACACACCTTTTTTACTAGCAGCTGGCCCAATCCTCATAGGCCTACTCGAACAAGGAACACCGTTCATCTCGCTCATGGCACGAATCTGCTCACTCTCATCAGAAAACCTAACGAAACCGTATCCCTTCGTACGCCCAGTGGCTCTGTCGATAACAACCTTCGCACCTTTAACCGAAGGATACGAGGCTTTGAACGTCTCTAGCAAGACGTAGTCCGTAACATCAGCGGCGAGATCACCAACGAAGATAGTGTAATCAGGCGAGTCGTCACGTTTGTCTCCTGAGCCCAACGAGGCCCAGTTTAATCTGAAGAGGTGGTCAGGAAGGCCAGGGATGGGAGTGTTGTTGTATGTTTGCAAAGCTCGTTCAGCAGCAGCGTGAGATACAAACTCGATGAAACCGTAGCCTTCAACTTGAGAGGTTTGCTTGTTCCGGATTACTTTAACAGAAAGAACCTGCGAAAATAACTGACAGTGTTAAACAAAACATGTCCCAAAACTCGTTAACTCACTGTCACAAAGACAGTAAAGTTGTTGAATTTGATCCTTATATTCGTAAAATTCCAATCTTTCAGACAGAACACGAACAGTGATGACAAACACGAAACTCATTTAACTCACTGTCACAAGACATTAAAGTTGTCGAATTTAATTCTCAATATCACTAAAGATCAAACCTTTCAGACAGAAAACGAACGGTTATGAAGACACTAAACTTGACAGGACACAAAACTCATTAGCTCACGGTCACAAAGACATCAAATTTGTTCGGATTTGATCTTCATGTCCGTAAAAAATCAATCTTTTAAACAGAAAACGAACAGTGACGAAGACATTAAAACTTGACAAGACACAAAACTCATTAGCTCATTGACACAAGACATTGAATTTGTTCGATTTCGATCGCGATGTCCGTAAAAATCCAATTTTTTCAGACATAACACGAACAGTGATGAAGGCATTAAAGTTGCCAGGCCACAAAACTCATTAAATTTGTTCGATTCTGATCGCGATGTCTGGTAAAAATCCAATCTTTCAGACAGAACACGAGAAGAGAGGGTGTTTTATTACCTCTCCGGTGTGAGCAAAACAACTGTAGAGGAAATTCTCATCCATCCAGAACTGTAAGTCACCGATCCAAAGAGTACGGATCTCGTCGGCGGTCATAGGCTGGCTTGGTGGGGCCGCTTGTGGATTCCACATCTGTGGTGGAGCAGCTCCAGGCATGGCGTAAGGAGGCGGTTGCTGGTAACCGTAGTGCTGTTGAGCAGACGGAGGAGGAACGTGGTGCGGAAGGAGACCTCCGGGTGGTGGGTGCTGCATCATGATCGGAGGAGGATAAAAGATAAGATTTGGGAGAACTCGGATTCTTTTAGACCGTACGAAACTGTGATGATGAAGAAGAAGATAACAACAATGTGCTTTGATTTGGATATGGTTTTAAAATATATTATTACGCTTATCTGCATCGGATCCGTGGCGCAATGGTAGCGCGTCTGACTCCAGATCAGAAGGTTGCGTGTTCGATTCACGTCGGGTTCAAAACCCCGGTTTAAACATGGTCCTAACTTTTTTTGTAAAGCTAAAATCGTTTTTAGATTCAACACAACAACGGCTGATCTGAGTTTTTTAAATATTATACATACGAGCGCTGTATATCTGGTGTTCTGGTCCAAGAAAACCGTTGGAATAGATTTTTAATTTAATAAATCCAGTGTGAACCGGTATAAACCTTAGGTCTCTCCACCGTCGGTTCCATAAAACATCATTAACCTTACTAATTAATGGCGTCTCTCAATGACGACTGGCTACAAGCACATGGGACTGGTCTTAACTTCTCAATAAAAATATTGTGGTTGAGACTAATAGCTTGCCTCTATGAACATTTTTTTTTTATCACATAACACCATGCCCGGCTTAAAGTTTTCATGGACCCTATTCAAACTATGAAAATGGATCCTGATTAACTATGTAGTTTCATATTTTGTTGTACATTTTATTTAAATTAGACTCTTAGTTGTGAATTAAATGTGTTATAAAAATTGGACCTCGTGTATATGCACCTTGGGCAAGAACTAACATATAACCTTGGGCACATGGCAATAACCGCCACTGTAATTTGATTGTCAAAATAGTATTTGGATGACCTAGACAGTCCAAAGAAACTAGTTGAGAATATTTGTCAAATAACAAATTTGCTAATGGAAAAAATGTAGTCATAAGATAAGAAGTTTGAAACGTAACACAAACATATATATACTCACTCCTAATTGCTCCTTACACCTTAAATCATATTGAGAAATCTTTCTTTAAAACAAAACCTAACCTTCTTTTTGCCTCGTCAAAACCTGGAACCGGAAGTAAGCTCGGAACATAGTAGCAACCAGAACCAGTAATTAAAAGATCCATAGATAGATTTTCAACGTTTTGGCACTGATCATCATCCTTGTCCGCAATGTAAACTTTAATATACGTTATGCCACGAATAGATATCACAAGCTTACCGTTATTCTCAACGAAGTAACTTGGATATTTAGGAAACATCGATGATTCAGGTATTGAAACTGTCATAAGCTTACTCCAATGCTTCTTCATCACCCATAAATATATCTTACCCGTTACGCGGGATTCATGTAACAAAGAAAGTTTATCTCCTCTGAAAACTCCCAAGGAAAGAGAGTTTTCCAACTTAGATGATCCAATGGCTGAAGGAGGGAGAAACAAGGTCTCAAATCTCTCTTTAGAGAAATCAAAACTCTCTATTGTCTTGCATGTTTTACCTTTTACATAACCTATCCAATAAGGTGTTCCTCTCAAACAAACGCTTGACTCTGGCCATTCTAAGAACCCATCAAAGTTGTTATCAACAACCTTCCAATAATCAGATTTTAATTTGTATACTTTGATACTTGAATCTTTAGACTTGCCACAACGAAACCTAACCATCTTATAATCATTATCACATGGTGGTCGGTTACTACTAACGTATCCAAGACCATAAGCATCTAAAGAATGGTCCATCTTGCCATATTTGATCCATCTTCCTTGTTTCAACAACGGATTCAAAACCAATAGCTTGCTTCTCATGACATATAGCAATAGACCATCACAATGATACATGTTCATCACCAATAAACTCGAAGATTGAAGAGGTTCAAAAGCATGCATATTCAAACGGGGTTCGTTGAGTTCGTCAAATTCTATGCCTACACAAGAAACTGTTGAACCCGATGAATGAGAAGCTAGGGTAACGTCGTTGAAGACTGTGAATTGTTTCTCACGGCCACGCATGTTAAACAAGTGCTTGTTGATGAATCTCGGCTCAGAGATTAGGGTTTCCCACTGCTTGCAAGTGCATCTGAATCGTTTAAGAGATTTAGATGGAACCCACGAGAGTATCTCCTCCACCAAATCAAACGAAAGTTCCATAGCCATCGTCTGATTATGACCTTTTGATTGTTGATTTTAATCATCAACCTGATGTGCCTTAATAGCCACGAAGAACTTAATCCTGAATGCTGAAGTCCATTTTGTCAGATTAAGGCCCAATATAAATCCACGTATATTTCTACTTTCTTACTAAGTAGATTAAATAAATTAAAAATTGGGCAAATCACCAAAATAGCACATTTCTAAGTTTATATCACAAAAATAACACTCAAAAACTAAAATGGCCAAAATAGCACCTTTCTAAGTTTATCCTTTGAAAATTTTAATTTTTTTTATTTTTCAAAATTTGAAATCTTATCCCCAAAACCTCATTTCTCAACTCTAAACTCTAAACCCTAAACTCTAAACCCTAAACCCTAAACTCTAAACCCTAAACCCTAAACCCTAAATCCTAAACCCCACCCTTTAACTTTAAACCCTAAGTTTGTGACTTTTGATAAAACATTAAGTGCTATTTTGGTGATTTTTGACCTTGAGTGCTAGTTTGAGAACAAAAACTTGATTTAGTGCTATTTTTGTCTTTTTCTCTTAAAAATTACCGACATAAGAGTTTAATGATAAATCAATGCCAAAATATTTAATTTAGATTTCAATTAGTGGAAAACAAATAAAGGTTCGGTATAATTTTGTGGCAATCACCGTAGCTTACTGGTTAAAGTTTAAAAATTTTTACATCTAGATTTGGGTTCGAATCACAGACTATGAAATTTCTTGCAAATTATATGAAATCTAGGAGGTTTACAAGAAATCTTCAACATGGTGCAAGTAAATCTGGTCAGAAATTAATTTTCATATGACGGTTTAGAATAGTATTGTCGGTTGTCGAATCGTCTATGTAATATTTTTTATAATTGTAATGTCATAATAATCATCGTTATAATAAAAGAAAACAAATAAAGATGAATTATCATACTTCAAATTTGATGCCATTTATGTTAACTCTTTTTGTCGGATTACAAACATATGGATCTCATTATATTCCTCGCATTTCTTTGTAAATGAAAATAATTCATTCTTCAATTCAGATGTGGAAAGGATTGAATACTAATTTATATACTTTTACTTATTCCTTTTCTCAATTGAATTTTTATTCACTATTTTATTTATTTTTCCGTTCAATTAATTTGTCACCAAATGAAACCATAATCACATATAACTATTTTATAAACATTTTGTCTATGATGATGAATTGATGATACGTTTATCTATCGATCTATCTATATATATAAAGAAGGGTTTCCTTCACTTTTAAGCCATCCACATCAGATTCTATGTCACTAATTCGAAGTCTGTAGTGACGACACGTGTCACGGTCAATCAAAAATCAATGTTTTATTAATCCTTGAGTTTAATGGGTTTTACGTGTTTACTACGGTCCAAATACATTTTCTCTAAAAAAACTGTATATGAAACTTAGGAAAAGTGGCCGTCAAGCAACAATTCCCGTTCAGTCAACTGTCAATAGAAATTTAACGGTTTCACCGGTGACGAACGATTTCGATCAATGTTAGTTGGAAGCCGAATAGACTTCTTTAATCTGGCACGTTACGGAAATTAACTTGGTACATGCATCTTCATTAACATTCACATTAATACCTACTCACTATTTCTCACACGATTTCACATTCAATGAATCCCTTCATTAATTCCTTTGTGTTAATCATCCATTATAAATATGAAAGTTTTCTTCCAACAAAATCATTAGTTCATTTCTCTTAATAAACAACACAAAAAGGTGATAAAAAAAAAGATTTGTTAAGCCCATGATTGTACTTAACGGATTATGATAGAAAAGTGATAAGAAACAGAAAAAATGAGATGAGAAACAGAATAAACAGAGAAGAAGAGAAAATAGGAAGACGATAGAAGAGGGGAGATAACTTTTTTTAATGAACCTTTTTTTAAAAGATCTATTTATCTTTAGCTCATAATAATTTCAACATCTTGGTGTTGATTTTTCATTACTGTGGCTCCCTGAAAGGTTGTTGGCCCTGATCTCAAGGATACAACAGTTAGTGCATACACTTATGAATATAGAATCCTGTGTGAGTATGCATGATTGTGATTTGTGAGTATATTTCAGTTACATTTTTTCCATACCGACTACTGGACTGTGAATTCTATTTATGGGTGCTTCTGTGTGTCCAAAATTGGTTGAGTTTTGATATATACATAGAATGCATTTTTCTTATTATACTTCTAAGTTTGGAGTATGCATATATAACAATAAAACGAGGACGGTGGACGAATGAGCTGAGTGTGGAATACTAAACATGTTCTTATATGAAATTAAAGCGTTGTAGTTGTCCAAACACTAATTATACCTTATTTAGAACACTCACTTCCCATAACATATATACTCTGTTCTCGACAAATGACACTTGCTAACCTAAGTAAAAAAAATCACAGCTTTGACACATTCAGAAGAAAATTCGTCAAATAGCTTAAAAACAATAGAACAATACGATATGAAAAACAATAGTTTCAAATATATATATATATATATATATATATATATATAAATAATGTTTCATTTGACATTAACCTAAAATAATATTTTAGCACATAATTAATAATATAATATCAAAGACATAAATTTTAAAAATATTCATAAGAAAAAATATAATCTAATATTTTTGTATTAAAAATTATTTTACTTATTATCAAAATAATTATAATTACAGTAGAATAAACAAAGAAAATATGTAAAACTATTATGTATTCATGAACATTTTAATATTAAGATGATCATGATCTATAAAAAGAATAACAAAACATATGCAATAAAAGTTAATATCACCTTAAATTTTAAGTAAGCTAAACATTTTGAAATACTCTTTAACTGATATATTTATGTATTTTTGGTTACTAATACGCCCATAGCGGGAATATATATATAGAGAGAGAGAGAAATTATGCTAATAGTAAAAATTAGTTTTTTTGTTAATTTTAAATTAAGAAAATAGTATATCTCATATACATCTCTTACAAATGTAAACCTAAAACACAAACCACAAATCATATAAAAAATAATAATTTTGATTACAAGTAAAGTATATCCCGTCCGTAGAGCGGGCCAACCCTAATAGAATAAAATATTTTTTACGTCAACTATTTTGTCTATATATGATATGATGAGATACATACAAAAAACTACTATAACCTGTAATACTTTGTGAAGCATGAATTAAGAACCTAACATAATTTTGTTTTTTAAATTTGATAACAGTTTTTGATGAATCTACGGAAAAGCAGCTTCCTCGATCCTCATAAATTGAGCAAATTTTGAAAATAAATAAAAGAATACTCTAAGAAAACGAGCATTTTCATTTTTTTCTCTCTTACATGCTGGAGAAACCGTGCGAAAATATTTTATTCACCGGAAAGGTACTTATAACTTAGAAGATCCGGACTTACATGCTGGAGAAACCGTGTGAAAATATTTTATTCAGCGGAAAGGTACTTATAACTTAGAAGATCCGGAGTTTGTTGACAAAAAAAAAAATCTGGAGTTTATATTTATTTATTCAGATTGGTTGTTTAAAACAATTTTAGGCCAAATGTGTAATTGAATATCCATCAACCTTCTAGGCCGTGTATGAAAAAAACAAGTCTTTGTCTTTTCTTGAGGAGACAACTTTCGAATCATTGACCAATTTCAGACTTGAAGGACCGACCAGTTTTTCAAAATTTTCTTCATATCAAAATAGTATAATATTTTCCCTTTGTACCACATATCCTATGCTTGTCAAAATCAATACTGGATATGGTATGGTTAAAATTAGGAAAATTTAGCAAAATAATTTTGATTACAATACAAATTTGATATGGGAATTTGTTATTCTTTCAACATTTATTAATCAGAATTATTCTTAATACAGAACCATATAGAAAAAACTAAACTTATGAATGAAATCTCTCATACGACAGGGAATAAATGTGTCAAAAACGTCTAACTGACAAGTGCCATTCATACATACGTAAAAAGAAGCTCGTTAAAAAAAGAAGTAAAATCTTCCTAATCTAGTTTGCCCTAAATTTAATGCATGGATGGCCCAGTGTCAGGCTTGGAAGGTTAGAAAATTTATCTAGGGTAAGAACGATAATGTGTCCGTTCGTTCACTAAGTGAGCCGACACATAAAGTTTTGATAGTGATGAGACCATTCACTATAACTTTCATCGTTTTATTTTATATACATACTTTCGCCATATTGATCCATTTATATCTTAGTTAAGTACCGTATCTAAGTAAGTATTATGACCGTTTCTGTTTATAAGAGTGTTATGATGGGTTTTAAAAGTATATTCTATGTTTTTATATGCTCCCCCTCCCCAAAGAAATGATATATGTTCTTTCATCGAAGTTAATGTTATTCACCGTACTACTGGTAGCCCCAACAAATTTGGGTGGAATTTAATTGACCAGCTCACACGACTGACAATTTCATTCACATTTGATAGGTCTGCGTCAGCTTACCAATTTCTTTTTGGTACCTAAAGAAAAATTTATAGTTGAATTTAGTTGAAAAAAGAATCTAAATATTAATTCTCTTTTGACTAGACTATACACACATTACATATCTACAATGCTTTTAATAATAAAAGCAAAAACGCCATTCCAAAATCCTAATCCACATATTTAATACAATGTAATAGCATTAAATTTTCATATTAATACTGTTACACAAGTACAAACACATGAACCAACCGAAATGCATATGATAATATATGGTTTAACATCATCAGACACAAAAGCATCTTTGGAATATATATTGAAAATGATAGCAACAAACCACACTATTAATACAAAAGCATAACATATCACAAACCTGACCCGTTCCAGCTCGAATGTATCCATCAAGTCCTTGACTGGATCCGAGCTTTGAGAGAATTCTTCATCACGACGGTAAACGCGTAAGTCTCGGTTGGGTCGGGTGGAGAATCCGGAAGCGGGATCCATTTAAACGAATGGACCATCCTAGCAAGCATCAAGTTAATGTGTAGAATCCCCAATGACCAAGCCGGACAGATCCGACGACCCGCACCAAAAGGCAACATTGTTACACCACGTGTCCCGGTCCAGTCAGCATTAACACCATCTCCACCGGCTAAAAACCTCTCGGGTCGAAACTTACCCGGATCCGACCATATCTCCGGGTTCTCTGTAACCCAAGCAGTGTAAAACTCCACATAAGCCCCTGCCGGAATATCATACCCGCCAAGCTCCGTATCTTTCACGGCGGCGTGAGAGAGAAGAAAATGTCCCGGAGGATGTCTACGGAGAGTCTCTTTCACTATTGCCTCCAAGTAAGGCATCTTCGCCACGTCGTCCTCTTCAACGACGCCGTTTTCGCCAACAACTCCAACAACTTCCTCGTACAGCTTTTCTTGAATGTTTTGGTCGGTCACTAGATGAAGTAACGCCCATTCAAGCGTAGTTGCACTTGTGTCCGTACCGGCCGAGACAATCTCCGAACACAAAGTCACTATCTCTTCATCTCTTAGCTCACCGCATCTCTCCACCGCCTTCAAACTAAACAAAGAATCCACATAAGCTGCACCAATGGGACTCACCATCTCTTCGTTAGCACTCTCCTTAGCGTCAACAAAGGCACGACGGTTTTTTATCAATGGCACGAGACACTCGAGCTGCGTCTTCCTTAGCTCTCTCGCTTCTCTAACCTGACGCCGAAATAACGGAGTGAAAACCGGTAAAAAGTCTGGTAACTTCGGAGAAGTTATAAGCATGACGTCCTTAAGAACATTCTCTATGTTCTTGATCTTTTGCTCGCTGATCTTGGCTCCGAAACAAAGACATATCAAGATGCTACAGATCGTTAGCCTACACTGACTCATAACCTCGACGAAACCTTTCTCAACACTATCCGTTTGAATCCTCTTCATATGATTTTCCATAGCCCACGTCCTTATCCACGAGCACTGCTTAACTCTCGTCGGGGTCACAAGCTCTGTCACAAAGTTCCTCCTCAGAGTCCGCCACAAAGATCCGTACTCAGCCGAGTTGATAGCGCATTTTCCGACGCTAAAAATGAGGCGGATCGGCGAGTCCGGTGGGCGGGAAGCGAACGTAGGGCCGCGTTGGACTAGAGCTTCGTGGATGAGTTTCTCGTCCGTGACAATAATCATCGTACGTTGTCCCATTTGCATGGTGAATATTGGACCGTACTTTTTACGTAAGTCACGCATTATGAAGACGAAATGTCGACCTTGGAATATGACTTGGAGTAGGTTTCCGACTAGTGGCAAACCTTTTGGTCCCGGCGGGATGTTCATGCGACATTGGCTGCTTCGGGAGGAGGAGTAGCGGCGCCACCATAGGTTGAGAAAATAGAGAGCAAACAAGAAAATGATAACATCAGTAAGATCCATATTTGTTTATTATCTGAGAGAGAGTGATGGAGATAAGTGAATAAGAATGATAGATGGAGTAGTTTAGGGAAGGTGTTTGATTGAATAGAGAGTAAACTAGGGCTCTTTTTATAGAGAAAGTATACATATCTATGTGTGATGAAGTGATGCCATATGCCACATGAACCTTAGGAGTAGTTGGTCTCACCAACCATCTTTGTGCATTTACTTCCTTTTTTTTTTTTTTTTTTTGATCAACGTGCATTTACTTCCTATTCTATATAATTGGTAAATTCATCAAGTTTATAACTAGCTTTACGCCTTTAACCTAATTAATAAATAAGATATACTTATATGATAAAGATTTATGCATCCCCCTAATTAATGCTGGCAAACAAAAATAGAGATGACTAGTCCTCTATGGACATATATACCTTAAAAATATATCACTATAGATAAATAACACTGTTTTACTGCTAATATTTATATGACAACCCGCCCCGTGGGACCCAGGCTGACAGCGCTGCAGCGCACCGACCCCAACCCCTCCATTATGGGAACGACCTGCCCCATAATTAGGTTGTTGGTGAGATTCGAACCCCCGACCTCACCCTTTAACAGCCTTCCCACAAGACAAGCTGTCACCAATTGAACTGCAGATCAATTGGTGACAGCTTGTCTTGTGGGAAGGCTGTTAAAGGGTGAGGTCGGGGGTTCGAATCTCACCAACAACCTAATTATGGGGCAGGTAGTTCCCATAATGGAGGGGTTGGGGTCGGTGCGCTGCAGCGCTGTCAGCCTGGGTCCCACGGGGCGGGTTGTCATATAAATATTAGCAGTAAAACAGTGTTATTTATCTATAGTGATATATTTTTAAGGTATATATGTCCATAGAGGACTAGTCATCTCTATTTTTGTTTGCCAGCATTAATTAGGGGGATGCATAAATCTTTATCATATAAGTATATCAATTTGCAAACCTCGACCTTGACTTTATTCGTTAAAATTTTGTTGTTTAGTTTTTTGGGTTTAGCTAATTTGAGGAGCCGGAAAACGTTTGTTGATATATTTAAATGTGTATTTAACGAAGAGAATTAATTGCAAAGAAGGATTTTCGAAGTTACAAATTATATAGATACACTGTTTTATCCGCTCTGGCATTTTCACACAAATTAAAAGGGGGTGGGGGTGGGGGAGAAATTAGTTGCAAGATTAATTCTATTATTAACTACGAATCGAATGCTCACAATTTAATATGTTACTCCAACAAATGTTCAAAACTTCTACCATATTCCAACATAAGTAAAATCTTTTAATCCGTATTACAGGACCTGCCCTGTGTTAGTACCTAGACAGTAAGCCTCTGAGTATTTATTACTCTCCGTATAATTAAATAGAGATTGGTGGAAGTTAGTTGGCCAAGTGTTAATGCCTTTATTGGGTCAATTAATTTTAACCTATTCTTTTTTTCACCTCATTTCTCAAAGATAGCATAGCTCTACGTCTTTCTAATATATACACATCTCTTTTTAGACTGCTTATAGTTTACACGTATATCAAAACTAATGTTTGTCGTCCGCAGGTACGTGGCATTCGATATGTTTTCCAAATTTACAATGATTCATCTTGAGAAAACCAATTCATGTGAAGAACACATTCTTAATGACTATGCCTATGTTCATAATTATGCCACAAGTTCACATGAGGATATGAGATCTGCTTATAAATAGGCAATGATGTAAGCTGTCTTCTTGATTGACCACTAGTTATAAGTTATAAGTTATAACAAAGGAAAAGTTATAACAAAGGAAATGAACAAGATGAAAGGAAACACATACTGATATATTTATTGGGCCTTGTATTAACTTAAGATTATACAATGGAGTGGTAGTTCAATCAGTTGATTCTTGGATCTTTCTGGACAAAGCTAAATTAAAATTGTACATTTCATAGCACTAGGCCAAGATTTTAAGCCGTTCATCTTCCAACTCTTTATATGCTCATAACATTAACTCTCATGAGATCTTCACAGGAATCTTCTTTAGTCCTCTGCTTTCAGTATTTGGTGCATCAAACACCCCTCACTGCTTTGCCTGTTCAAATATTTAAAACAAAAAAATGAACATCAATAACCGAAACACTCACAAGAATCAAAGAGCTTTAAGTTCATGATCATTGGACTATTAGTTTGAGCGATAATCTTGATTAGTGATCAATAAAGGTTCAGTCTAATGTAACACACGAAAGGGTATCATCTTTGTGCATTTATTTTTCTTCTCTTACTCTTTGTCTCCGAGCAACAAAATACACTCACCAAGCAAGCATATGATCATTTAAGAAAGAAAGTACTCTGCCTAATTGTGCAAGAAGTTCTCTGTTTTGTTTTGTTTTACCTGAGAATAGATGAACGTTCCAAGAATCGCAATGGCAGCACCTAGACCATTGACAGGTCTAATCGGGGTGTGGAAGATGATGATGGAGGCCACAATGACTGAGATTCGCTTCATTGTGTTTCCAACGCTAAACGTCAAGGGAGTAATCTGGTCGAGGGACATGTATGAGACTTGATTATACAAATGGTAGAACACACTCTGTGCCACTACCCACCTGAATGCAAACATTTAAAATCAAAAACCAGATAAAACTTATTTTCTTGGCTCTATAGATCAATGGAATCATAATAAATTACCAGACAAAGTTTGGTCCTATCTCAGAGACAGCGTTTTGCCAACCAGCAGCCCACATTTGAGGCCCTTCCACGGCAATGGCGAAAGGAGTGACGAGGAGAAGAGACATCATAGATAAACAAGCGTAGTAGTTCATCCCACTCACTGACTTCCCCTTCATCCCTTTCTTTGAGAATATGTTGCGAAACACAAACGCCAAATTCGATATCATGGCCCCCATAAACCCTGCACAAAGAGAAACCAAGAAACAACATTACATCTTCATCTTGCATCAGATGTGACTCAAACACCTTATTGAACTACAAGAGGATGTCTCTAAATACCGATCATATTGAAGTTGAGCTCGGTGACAGCAGCGAGAGCACATCCTCCAATGATTGGTAAGAGAGAAAGGTAAACAGGTAGAGGGAATGTTTCTCCTAAGAAGAGCCTAGAGACAAGGACGCTAAAGGCTGGCTCACCACTCTTGATGATGTGTGTGAAGGACACTGCAACTTTTGACATACTCACCGTCGCTGCTACATGTCCTATCGTATGCGCCACCGCCACCTAAACAATCCAAAGCCAGCGTCATTGTTCCATCAGTAATTACACACTTAATCAAGAAAATCCTGAGGATTCAGCTTCCAAGTTCCAGAGTTTTATAGTTTTAATATATAAAACAAATTAAGGTCTCTAGGTGTTGTTTAGGCGGTAAATCGGTTATAACCAAAATGATTTTTTTTTAAAGCCGATTTATGCGAATCAAATCGATTTAAACCATTCTAAATCGATTAAAAACAGTTAAATCCATTTAAATCAATCTGAATTTGTCTAAAAACAATTTGAACTAATTAAATCTAAAAACTAAAATATTTAACATTAATGCAAAATATATAAAATTAATTAATAGATTTGTTAACGATTAGACCCACCCCGTAATAATCTTCATAATTACGACTAGCTAGCCTATATTTCAAACATGACCAAAAACAGTAATGAAAGCTAGAGTCTTTACCGGGAACAGAGTTTTCCAGAAATCGAGATCGGTCTTAGGAGCTTCAGCGACTCTAGTGACCCAAGAGACGAGCATCATCAACGAACCACAAGCAAGAGAAAGCGTCGAGGTCAGCCACGGGTAAGGAAACGCGTTCAGAACCTTCTTGTTGTAGATATTGAACACAACGTTCAGCGCCCACCAAGTCGCGAAGTAGATCCCAATCTTAAGCTTCTGCCCTGACTGTTCGCCGGGAGCTTCCACGCCGATCTCAATCGGCTTAGACCGGTCCGCCTCGTAAGCTCCAACCCTAAAACCATCACGCCTCTGCTTCTCCGCCGCGGACAGAGAGATAGTCGAGATATTGTGGGGAGATGAGACGCGGAGAGGGGAGTTCTGGAAGTTTCTGATGATGGGTAAGGGAGAAAACCGGAGCTTTGGAGAAACAGTTCGTCTCACGGCGGCGATTGAGGTTAAGGAGGATGAAACCGGTTTAATCAAAGAAATCATGTTTCTGGGGAAAATTAACCTGTTTAGGAGATGATCACGAGGTGGGTTTTGAGGGAGAAAGCTAAAGGAAGAAGCTTTTGTTGAAGATTGGGTTTTGATAGAAAGAGAGAGAGAAGAGCCGTTTTTGTTTCTTGTGAAGAAGATGGAAGAGACGGAGGAAGCAGAGGGGCTTTTATAGGGTAAGGAAGGAGGTGAGGGAGGGAAAGTATGGGTTTTTTGTTTAATTACGGAAATACCCTTGAATTGTGGCTATTCGTTAGCTCCATGAGATGGGTATTTACGTCCCTGGTTAAGTTGGCCGTAGAGACTGTCCATAAGCTAAGTTAAGCATAGCATCCCTGTTTGATATTTATTCATTCTAAGAATTGAAATTAAAATACGAATTATTAGTGATTTAGCAAAAGAAAACCCAATTGTTAATTTCGTCAAATTAAGAATTAGCTGACTGATTAATGTTTACTTAAATGTGGAATCAGTATTTTGTTTTGTTGTTTACTAATAATAACTTTCATGATGAGCCCTTGAATTCTACTATATGAGTAAATGACATAAACTAGTTATGTAGTCTGATTTGATACATATTAAAGTATTCTATGTTAAGTGAATATGAACCGTTGAAGCAAGAGTTTTGGTCACATGTGAGACAGCTTTATTGATTTTACTATGTCTGATGTTAACTCTCATAAGCTTTCCTCACCGTCAAAAAATTACTATTATATGCAACGTTACAAACATAGTCACTGCGTGTTGTTTGTGGGTGCAGAGCTAAAACAAAAACACAAAAGTTCTAACTGACCAATGTGCTTACACACCAATTTAATTATTTAGATGTATGTATACGCACATTTGGAAGCTGAATACTGCAGAAATCTCGTGATCATAACATACCACTATACCAGATCACTAGATTTTTTTTATTATTAATCATAACTTTATGAAACATAACATGTCGCTGGTTTACGTCCAGGGATAACAGAGAAAGACATCAAACTCAAACAGAGCATAACGCGTAAAACACAACATAAGTTATGAGAATAAGACATCAACTCAAAGCCCCTCTTGGAAAGTAACTCCAGTGGGCTTCAGCCACAATCCTCCTTGGATAAGCTTCGCAACAGTAAACTTATCGGCCTCTTTTGAGTCTCTAATAACTTTAAACCCCTTCCACTTCACTCTCTTACTCGTATCCGCTCCAGGCCCATTATTCGCATACTCTCCGTAGTACAATGTCGAGAGCGCAAAATCACCATCCCATGGGAACCAACCAGCCGGATCAATGTGGTTGTCTATGAAAGACTGCATGATCACTGTCCTTGAGTACAACTTCCATGGCCTTCCAAGGAACGTCTTCACAGATCCTTTTACCGGAGCAAGATCAGAGCTAGCCGTTAATCTACATTTTTGGAACGAGATAGCTGTGTTCTGGTTAGGATCCTCACGTCCCTGAGCCGTCAGCATGTTCTTTTGCCCGGCACCAGGCTTCCGCGCCACGATGTCGCAGTTTTGAAATACGACCGCTGAGTTTCCGAATATAAAGTCTACTGTACCGGTTATGAAGCTGTCGCGGTAGAATTGTCGCAGGGTGTGAGTGTAGAGCGTGTCTTGATAGGCATCTATGCGGCAACGGTTTATGACCGATTGGTCAGCACTCACGCGGAGAGCCACTGCCTGATGCTTTGCTGGTCCGGCCGTGTTCTGGAACCATATGTCTTGTGCCATAAACCCATCGCCATTAGCCGCTGCATATATTTCAAATCGGTTTTGTAAGTTATGTGGTTACAAAATGGTAATGATTTGACACATGAATGCTTCAAAATATTAGACTATATAAGAACATATAGTATATTATGAAAACAAATATATTACCTACTGTTGCTGATCTAAAGGTGGTGGATCCGTCAACAACATTTAAACTACCGGTTATGATCGTTACGTCTTTGCCATCGCCAACAAGCATTAAGTTCTTCTTCTTCTTTCCGATGTCAATAGTTTCTTTGTAAACTCCTTTCTTCACGTATATAACATATCTTGAATTGCTATTCTCTGGTGCTGCCAGCACCGCCTCGTTTACTGTTTTGTACTTTCCGGTGCCGTCTTTTGCCACCACCACGTTTGCCTTCACTTCAAGTGTCTAATAAAGGGTCTAAGTCTTAGTATATAGTATGTTAAGTTCTATAAACATTTTACATTTCAACCGAAATTTGTTGTTTCTTTCAAAAACAAAGATTTACGATCCCTCCCTTTCATGAAAATGCATGTATGTTTTAGTTTTTTTTTTGTCTTAAATGTTTTCAGTTTTCTATGTAAATTTACTATTTATTTCCCTAATTTATGCTTACTGTAAAAAAAAATTATGCTTACAAATTAAATTCAGTTACAATGCAAGATCTTAAGATATGCATTAATGAGCTATCATAGAGTCATTCAAATATTAAAATAAAACAAATAACTAAAAATAAGAGAAAGTGAGTCTCTAGTATGAGAGACCACCAACTAGTACTTTGGAGATATATGTCACCATATAGATAGTTGAAAGATTTAAAAATAAATAAAAACAACTAAATAAATAGATTATCATTATTATGAGTTTTGAGAAATTTAGTAATTAGTCACTAGTAATCATGCTCTTAGTAAGGTGATGTTATACTTGGTATTGCATTTTTATTTTTTTTAAGTGTGCGAAAATCTTTAAACATATATTTGAAATAACTAATTAAGAGAGTACAAAGTTGCAATTGGCCACATAAATTGTTTAGGTTGTGAAATTTCAACTTTTAATTACCTTGGGAGCAGATTCTAAAAGCTTCCTGTCGAGAGAATTTAGCCAAGACGGGAAGTGAATGGGAAGGATCATCTCTAGGTAGTCTTTTGAAGGCGATACGGAGACAAAGATGGATAGAGCCACTCTAGCTCTAGAAACCAAATCTTCAAGCTTTGGCTGGACTCTATGTTTAGAGTCGATGGAGACATCACTTATGCTGTCTAAACATGTCATATAGTTTGTAAGCACACTGCTCAGCCAAGTGTGAACGTTTGAGTAAGACTCAAGATTAAGGTTCCCTCCTCGGAGTTCCTCCATCGAACTCACCATTCGATCCTTTGATACGTCCATCATCTCTTTACAGTCCGCAAAGTGGGCCTCGTCTCTCACCTCGTTAGAGCGGGTTCTAGCCTCGTTCACCATGTTTGTCGTGCTCTCGAGTTGCCATACTGAGTTCTTCAAGAACACGTGCAATAGGTCAAGACGTTTGGGCTTTGAGAGCGACAACGTCGTGAATTCGGACAAGAGAGTTTGGCATGAGTCTTGGTCGTGAGCTCCATGGCAGATCTGGCTTGGGGTTAATAAGGAATCATCAGTGGTGGTGTTACTGAAGATTAGTTGGGTTGTGAAGAAAGTTGCAAAGCCAAGAATGGCTGCAAAGGAGAGGACGAGGCATAGACTCTTGTGGTTAAGAGACTTTGGTTTGGAAAGAAGTGGTTGATTTGAATTGGACATTGCCCCTTTGGTTTTAGTGGTAAAATGGTTGTTTGTGTTGGTCTTCCACTACCGTGAATCATGCTAATTTATAGAATATGCTAGTGAGTGGAGTACATGAGATGAGGGTTTTGATTTCCTTTTCTTATTTGCACATGCTAATTCATTATCATTGCACCTAATACACTATAAAGTATTCACAAAAAAACTAAACCTTTATGATTATCTCTTTTTAAAAAAGAAAACGAACAGTATGACTCAAAGTTGCTAGACAATATATATATTTCGAAAACCGGTCAGATTTTGAGGTATAGATATTTTAGTAAAAGGTTTATATAATTTTTTTTTTTACAAATTTGTATATATATGTAAAATTTTCTTAATAGGGGACATAAGCCAATAATTCACTAGCCTACACTCAGGACCTTGTATTGGATAGCTTCAATTTGGTGGTAGAAATAAAATGTAAGGATTCATTCCACTAAGAAAATCATCATATCCAACAACTTTTATACTATATATGACTAAAATACTTTTCTTTTATCTTATCTTGTTAAAACCACCCAACCAAATGGCGTCGGTGTAAAATTTATACTGGTAAATATTATATTCCATAATATTTTTGTTAATTATACTTTGGGAAAAGTATTACTACGTACGTACCGATATATTGAAAAAAAATAAAAGTTTCCCATCAATCTTCAAACACAGCAGAAAACCTAACATAAAATCTTGAAAACATTATTTCTAGTGACGAATTAAGTCAATGTTTCAACAATTTTTTATCACAAGTCAAAAACTCCACACCTAAAACTTAACTTTCTAGAAAGTAAAACATTACGTAATTTACAAAAAAATAAGTAAAACAATACGTGGACAGTATAATAGTATAATTTGAAACTTGATACCACCGTCCACCGACGCTTAACACATCCAACGTTTGTCGACGGCAGCTAAGCTTATCCATCATCGCCCATTTTTCATCTTTCATGATCACTAGAACTATAAATACTTTTACAAAACTAATAGCTAAGTTTTATGTAACGATAGTGATTTACATTACGAAATCCATCAGAATATAAGATTTACTGATTTGATATTATCATATCTTAACTAAAAATATATGTATATATTGGCAACTTCTCGTTAACATTTAAGCAAAAAAAAAAAAAAAAAAAAACTTCTCGTTAACATACAAAATTGAAAATCTACTTTAGGCTTTTCCGACAGAATAAACGACTTTTTTTTTTTTTTTTTTTTTTGAAATACAGACTTATATTAATGCAAATCAAAAGTTAGGTGTCAGCCACAATGGCCTCCTCCCCAACCAGACCGAGTTTTGCAAACTTATCAACTGCTTTGTTTTTTTCCCTTGAGATCCAAGAGAAAGAGATTTCATCAAAAGAACAAGATAAACTACAGATATCAGAAATAATTCTGTAAAGTTCCGGATGAAACGTTCCTGAGTTGATCGCCTTAATCAGTTGGGCTGAGTCTGATTCACATCGCACCTTCATGAGTCCCATATCTCTGCAGCTTGTCATTCCTTCTCTCAACGCTAGACCCTCTGCAATCAAAGCAGATCCAACGAAGCGAGCCGGCAGAGTGAAGTCAGAAGATCCTTCATGAGTTTTAATCGTCTAGCCGAGTCCGGCCGTGTGGTTAGGTGCTCTCCACGCCGCATCAGAGTTGAGGACGTCGCAGTTCGTCATTGTTTGGGGTCGTGGCGGGATCTTACGTGGAGGTGGGGGTCTCTGTTCTTGGCTGCTTGTCCATTCTTTTGCCGCTGTAATAGCTTTGGTAAGAGCTTCTTCCTCAGTAATCGTTTTACCTTCAAAGATCAGTTGGTTTCTAGCACACCAGATATGCCACAAGATCCAAGGAGCTAATTGGCCGGAGACAAGTCCTGTAGGGGGGACATAGTTCTTTTCACAGAGGTTTGACCACACACTTTTTAAATCTATCAATCCGCTATTTTCAAATGTCGAAACAAAGGGAGCTGCTCTCCAGATTTTCCTTGCAAATGGACATTGCAAGAAAAGATGATATATAGATTCCAGTGTGCCACACCTCTTGCATCTACCATCAGTGGTAATATGCCTTGCAACCAGTATCTCTCCCACCGGTATCGCCTTTTGGAAAAGCTTCCACATAAACATTTTGATTTTCGGTGAGATGTGTAAATTCCAAACACCCTTGAACCAGTTCAGGGCTGGTTCTTCTTCATTTACTTCAAGGTCCTCTGTTCTCATTTTAATGGCAGTATGGTAGCCTGACTTGGTCGTGTACTCACCATTTGGTGTGCTCAGCCATATCTGTTTATCCGCAGCGCCCGACCGGCTCGGTTTGATACTCTTGATGACAACCTCCCATTGCGGGAGCAAGCTTCTAATTTTGCCATCGTCCCAGTCTCTAGAGTTGTCTTGGAACAGGTCTGCCACCGTGAGATTTATGGACGCCTCAGTTGCTGGTCCTGTTGGTCTTAACTTGGATGTGAGGCTGAGCCATGCATCATCCCAAATTCGAATGGAGGAGCCGTTTCCAATCACCCATCCCATGTTCTCTTTCAGAAGATCCCTGCCTATAAGTGCTCCGCGCCAACCATGGGAACTGGCTAACTTCTGCGTGACCTCCATAAAGCTTTCCGAGTGGCAATATTTCCCAAATAATACTTTTGATAGCAGTAAGTCTGGATTGTTGTGCAGTCTCCACGCTAATTTGCCCAAGAAGGCATCATTCCATGCTTGGAAATCTCTGAATCCTAGCCCTCCAATAGCTTTAGGTTTTGACATTTTCTCCCAAGAAGTCCTTGCCATCTTCTGTTGGTCCCACGCTATCACGTCATCGAGTACTTTATTGAATAAATTAAACCAAAACAATGACCACGTTTTAAATACTGAAACTCGAAGCAAATGACAACTACAATGATGTCAATCAGCGAATTTAGCTCACTTATCTTATTGGTTAAGCTGATTGCTCAAATCTTTCAGCCAGATTGATTTCCAAGTCTGAAGTGACTACACTGTTACATAATACTTGACGAACAAATGTATTGTAACGACCAAACTGTATTGTTACAAACTTACACAATAAGTAGAATCATTAATGTACAATAAAAAATAACAAGTGGTATTAGTTATTTTAGATCAATCTACTATGCTTTTTGTTATCCAATCATCGTAATTCTTCTTTTTAGTTGTATTTACCTATTAAAAACATTAGAAGATTAAATTTAAAGCACACTGATTTCATCATTTCCAATTTTTCTATGTAAAAAAGTACACAATAGAATATGTATATTATTTACTTTTAGCATAACTCGCTCTTATCTGCAAGACTTCAAGTGTGAATTAATTAAAATCTTCTTGTCGTCAACTTTTTGACAGTCCGGTGGTTAGAATCATGTTCATATATTTAAATTTGAAAAGGACAATTACATTAGAGTCAGAAAGAAAATGAATATTTCAGTTCAAAAAAAAAAGAAACGAAAATGAGTATTATTAAAAATTTATGATAAAGAAACAAAACAGACCCATTGGTTTCTTCTTTCTTGTAATAATCAAGATTCAAGGACAGGATCATGTTTTGCTGGGAATAAGCATCTTACAAAAAAAAAAACGTTTCAAAAAATATATTAAATTAAGGAATATAATTTGCGATATTTTTATGATATTCAAATGTGTCGGCGGCGGGATTTTCAAATGTTCATTTTAAAGGGGATTTGGAGATTGATTTTGGTTTGTGCCATTAATAGAAAAGGGTATAATGTTTCAATTAACAATTTGCCTGAAGATGTCAAACATTGGGAATCTATAAGTGCCGAGTTCTCACACACCAAGTGCACCTAAAGTCGTTTTCCCCTGCCCGGCCTCAAAGTAAAAGATCAACATGGCAATTCCGAAAGCACGTGCTAGCCTAGAGTGCTAATGTGTTTTGCGAAGAAGGTTGTAAGAACAACATAGACCATCCAAGAGCAAAACCTCTCAAAGACTTTAGAACGCTTCAAATGCATTACAAACGAAAAAGCACGAATTGTGGAAGTGCAACTAAAATGTTGGCAGCTGCGTTTACCAAAAAGAGCTACATAGATTTGGAAGCAGAGAAAGAGAATTGATAATTAAGCTGGAAAACCAAACCAAACCATGATCTAGGGAGCCGAGGACTTGGATAAATATTTCATTTTGTGGAACGTAGATTTATTAACCTTAAGTCTAAGTCGCTCTTAACATGTTTACCAAAAAACCTTAAGTCTTTTTAAGTTACTAAAAACTTGATTACAACCAAGTTTGTCAGTGTTATTACAGAGTTTTATCATAAAAAAACAACACAGACGCATAAAAACATATTCAAAATCCAGACAAAACATAACATTCAACATCCAGAAAAGAGAAAAGAAGGTGGCGGCATTGCAAGACAAGTAAATAACACGAGACAGCATTTGAGAGAGAGAGAGAGAGAGGTTTCTAGTCCGTAGTCATGATCGTCTTCTGATTGCCCTCACATAGAATTGCTTTATCTTTCTCAGCCATAGCCAACCTAGCTGCTTCATCTTTCTCAGCCATAGCCAACCCACCTGAAACAAACAAACAAAGATACGAATGAATGAACGGTTTTACACTTTGTTTTCTCAAAAAAAAAGGAAAAGAATGAAGAAGGTAACGTACGTGCGTTAGATACGCCACCGCCGCCCACCTTTTTTATTGGGAGGACCTCATGAACTACAATTTTAAAGCCTCCCACAGAACCTCCGCTAAGTTTCAGAGCCTTTCCAATAGCATCTCCATGGAGATAAACAACACAACACCCGTCCCCGAAAACAAAGCAACCGGATCGAGGGAAAACCCCACGTACCAAATCCTGTAACATGCAACCTAAAATAGCAGGACATCATATTATGTTATCGATAGGACAAGAACAAACAGGGATACAATTCTTCGTTAATAAATAAGAAAGGAAAAAAAAAAAAATCAATTTACGTGCGCTGTAGGTATTTGTCTTGTTCTTTGGTAGGAGCCAAGAAATGCTCAAGGCGATTGCTGTCAAAAGGGTAAGCCGTAACTCGTAAAATACGTCCTCCCATGCAGTGGCGGAGGGAGGTAGGAGTAAGGGAGGCAGCTGCCCCCTATGAAATACTGAAATAATTACTTTTCCATTGTTTATTTGAGAATTATATGATTTTAGTTGTGATTTTTTTTCTACTACCCCCTATAAATTGAAGATAAATTTTAACTGCCTCTGGTAAAACTTTCGTTTGGCTCCGCCATTGCTCCCATGTCACTTCCATCAAGCTTCAACGCCTTTTCTCCATCTTCTTCGTTAACATAGATTAACGCGAATCTGCAGAGAATAGTACCACGGTAGTCGAGTTCGTGAGCAGAAGCATGTATTAGCTTTATTCCACGTGATGCGAAGTGTTTTCTCAGGCCCTCTTCAACAACATTCTTACGAGAGGAGCTATCGTATCCCTCAACCGCAATCCTTCTAATGCTGCTATATTATTGCAAAAGGATATTAATTAATTTAGATATACAAACAAAAAAAAAGAAACGAACCTGCTTTTTCGAATCGCTGCATCACTACCGTTCAATTCCAGACCTTCCACACCCTAAAGTAAATAAGATCTAATCAGCTATGAAGAAACAACTAATTCGAGAAACAGAAAGCGATCGAAGAATAATTACTTTGATTGCGGATTCGTCCATGGCGACTGCCCTAGGTTTCTAGCGGATTCTACTAATGCTGTTGCAAAGGATATTCCATGTATATTTAATTGAGAAACGTTTAATAAAAAGTTGTAAATTTAAGTTTATACTCCGTCCGTTTTAGCATTTCGATGCAGAATTTATTAACTTTATTCTGCAGTTTATTTTTCTATCGGTTGAAATGTGTATCGTTAATAACATTTTTGTATGAAAAACATGCAAAATTAAATAATTTTCTTAATCTGTGTGCAAAAGTTTCAAATGACACTTATAATGAAACAAAAGTGAGTATTAATTAAAAAGAATAGATGTCCGTTAGAAAGTCCAAAATTCAATTGTTAGTAAAAAATATATTAATCCAAACATAAATGTATACTAGGATAATACCTATGCTTTGCGCATGGTGAGTTTATATAATAAAAATTAAAAATATATAGTATTAACAAATTAAATATGTATATGTGTTTGAATTTTTTTTAATATGCATACAATTATGTTTTCTTTATATAATCATCTATATGTTGGACCGTGGATTTGTAATTGTAATTGTGGAGTGAAATCTATTTTGAATTTATGATGAGCCTGATCGATTTGGCATTAAAAATTTTATCACCATGTTTATACCTATAAAAACCTTAATGTGGTCATCAAGTGAATTTTTATTACAAAAGAGGTTATACAATTTTTTTAATATTTTACTTTAATATCATTGAGAACCATTTTAATGGTTTTAGAACCAACAGCTTAGTATTGTTTCCAAAATCAAATTACTTTGACCTTAGTCTTCCACATAGTTTTGAAGGGTTTCAACTAGACGACTAAATTGATCCAGGCATTTTCTTGCTTTAAGTGGTTAGCTGAATATTTATATTATTTAATTTGAATATTTATTATATAAAAATACATATTAATACAATTTTATGATCAATTGTATCTTGTTATAACTAAACAAATTAACCCATTGATCACAAAATTTTCAAAGTGAGATTTTAAAATTTCTAATAATTTATAGTCGTTTTAAAAGTTCAAAATATAACATATACGAAAAAAATATAAATTTTTTATTATATATTTAATGTGATTGTTAAATTTCTTTTAATAATATAAAATTAGACAAAAATGAAGAAGAATACGAAAATTGTTATTAAATCTTTATTGTTCATAATCATTAATGGTTACATATGCGTTAATCATATTAGGTAATTTTGTAGTTTTTATTTAAGAAAACTGTGAGAATATTTTTTTATACACTATTTATCAATTTGATAGTTAGTATAATAAAAAATATAATATAAATTAAGATGGACCAACCTATTTTTCTAAGAATTCTGAATTTTATTCTCATGGTGACACGTGACTACAAAACAATGTTGTAATGTTTCTCAATTAATATATAAGGGATAACATGATAAATTTTGTCATTAAATGACATTTTTTAAATGGCTCAAAATTGATTTATATTTTGATCCAACATAATATATTTTTTAAAGTGTAAAATATACTCTTAGTCCGTATTACTTGGACAAAAATTTAAATCAAAGTTCGCTATATATTATGGCCTAAGTATTGTATGATTTTGCTATAAATCGGAAAGTAATAATTTTTTTTAAAAGTTATGATTTTTTATTAATAGTTAAGAGACGCTTTGATAAAAAAAAACAAAGAGATGCAGCTATTTAAAATAATTTTGTTAATAAAAGAAAAAAAAAAGAATATTGTTCGGTTCTCGGACATTCTTCGCCTATAAAAAATTTATATAAAGAATAATACACAAATTAAGTTGTTTTGTTATTACCAAATGAACTTATATATCAAATATTTTTTCTTGCAACATAATTTCTTAGAACTTAAATTATGAAATTTATATTGAAGATTAAGAAAAAGTTTTGGCATCTGCCTAATTGTTTTTCGTAGTTTAAGAAAATATTAATAATGACCTTTAGTAGTGGTCAATGATATATATCACGTTAACCTAACTTTCATCATATACAAAGTAACGGTTGCAAACAAATAATACTATCATCTTCTATATTTAAGGCTTACGTATAATAATAGTTAGGCTGCAAAATTTTATGTTGTCTTAATGTGGCCCATAACCAAACTATACTTCAAATTATAAGTTTAATCCAATTTATAATTGTCTTTTTAATATTTTAATTTTTCATCTTATGTTGTCAAAAAGAAAGTAAAAAACTGATTACCTAAAAGAGAAAATAGTTCTCAAGTTAATGTGGTCCATAACCAAACTATACTTCAAATTATAAGCTTAATCCAATTTATAATTGTCTTTTTAATATTTTAATTTTCCATCTTATGTTGTCAAAAAGAAAGTAAAAAACTGATTACCTAAAAGAAAAAATAGTTCTCTAAGTTAATTACCTCCACTGGCTTCATGGTCAAGATGAGAATGCCAGTTGACTTATCAGCAGTCAACACACGCACAGATAGAGTATATCCAACAAAACTGTGGACAAAGGACTTCTTCTGGTGTCGAGATGGGTCCTTAAGGTCGGGTTTAGCCCATGCTTGAAATGAACCAAATTTACTAGCATGTACAAGTTGGTTGTAAGGGAGAAATCCTCTCAAAGGTCCGAAACAGACCTACAAACAACACAAAGAGAAAGAGAACGAAATGTAATCAGAGAGAAAATCAGTGAGAAAGGGAAATCATGAAGAGAGATATTACCTCATACCCTCTAGTTGTGACATCAGTCACATTAACAGACAACTCTTGTCCATACTCAAGAAAGTCCATCACTTTTGAGGCGGTGGTGGTGGGGACTGAGAAGATGATCTCCTGCTGAGTTGAAGAGGGAGACGACGCGGAGAGAGAAGGGGAGGAAAACTTCTCCTGAAAACAAGCAATATAAATCAAAATCAATGCTTAACCACTACCATTAAAACTGGAAACAAACAACTACTCAAACTCAAAATCAAAAAAAAAAGAAGAAGTAAATATCTACATGTCACTGGACCAATTTCAAATGTACAGATGTTCTACTGTTTCATATTGATGGCAGATCATTTTAATTGGCTAGTTTATTGTTTTATGAAAAAAATAAATGTTTGTTCCTATAGAGATGAGATTTAAACAAAGAATTGATGATTCACAAGAAAGTAAGAAATTCACAAGAATTGAATTATGTTTTGTTCTTACTTTTGCTTTCACATAAACAATTCCACTTGATGGCAAGAGGTCCAATGATTCTCCCTGTTCTCTTGTTATTTTCATAATGCCTATAATACCTTTTTCAGCTCATAAAAAAATAGTTCAGTGACTAATCTCAATTTTCAACTTAATGAATAAACTGGTCGGTGTTTTAAATCTTTAAGTAGAGAATTAGGGGATATTAAGTTCGATCATGGCAAAACAGTTTACAGTAATTTTAAATGTTGAGTTTACTGTTAATTTTCTCTATTATTTAATTAATGTGTTACATCACTTACTTGTTGTTCCTCAGCTTTGGCCCGTCAACTTCTTGCCTTGCAACCTGAAGACAGATCTATAGTGGATTGCTCGATGCAAAGCCAGGCTATGTCCAGACAAGCCAAGCTATCTTCTATAGACTTCTTAATCTGAAGATAGATCTATAGTGGATTGCTCGTTGCAAAGCCCGACTATGTCCAGACAAGACAGATCTCGTTTCCCTTTTTCGCTGGTCTTGTTGGATATGGTCTCATTATAAGACCTGGAGAGTGAGCTCATAAAGCCAGCCCATGAGCGTTGATCCCAATCTATTAAACCCCACGATTTAGGTTTTTTTTCAGGCATGATCTCCTGCTGCGACGCGGAGAGAGAAGGGGAGGGAGACTTCTCCTGAAAACAAGCAATATAAATCAAAATCAACGCTTACCCACTACCATTAAAACCGGAAACAAACAACTAGCCAAACTCAAAATCATCAAATCAGTCAAAAAAGAAGAAGAAGAAGTAAATATCTACATGTCACTAGACAATTTCAAATGTGCAGATGTTGTACTGTTTCATATTGATGGCAGATCATTTTAATTGGATAGTTTATTGTTTTATGAAAAATAGTTGTTTGTTCCTATAGAGATGAGATTTAAATAAAGAATTGATGATTCACAAGAAAGTAAGAAATTCACAAGAATTGAATAATGTTTTGTTCTTCTTTTTGCTTTCACATAAACAATTCCACTTGATGGCGCAAGAGGTCCTCTTGTTATTTCCATAATGCTCATAATAACCATTTCAGCTCATCAAAAATAGTTCAGTGACTAATCTCAATTCTCAACTTAATGAATAAACTGGTCGGTGTTTTAAGGAATCAGGGGATATTAAGTTCGATCATGGCAAAACAGTTTACATTAATTTTAAATGTTGAGTTTACTGTTAATTTTTTCTATTATTTAATTAATCCTTATGGGGCTTTCTCTTACAACTTTAATAATTGCTACTTTGTTTAGTGGTATAAGAAATTATTCCATTCGTTTCAATATAGACAGATGTTTTAAAATGAATATTTTAGTTTAATTTACATAAAATTTTGAAGTTTTAAGTTTAACTTTAATTTTATTGAAAATTATTTAACCAATTAAATTTTACAGTCTTTCTATAATTGATTAACAAAATTTAAAATTATATCTTTAAAATATTTTTTAAAATTTTAAATTATATCTTTAAAATACATATCCGTGAGAGATTCCCTGAGCTTCCTTGGGAGTGTTCCACTAGCCCTTGGGCTTAAAATCATTCTTTGTTTTCAATCAAAGTATTAAGTGGAAAATTGTTGCTGTAATAATTTTTAATTGACTTTTTCTGCATTTTATTTCTCCTGGATTATATACACATTACACAAACAATTTTTACACAAACCTTATACTAACGTCACAAACTAAAAAAAAAAAGAAGGTCACAAACTAAGAGAGTAAAAATACAAGTTACACAGGCTACAAATACACTGTACACAAGCTATAAGTACACTTTACACAAACTAAAATACACTTTTACACAAACTTTATTAGGATTGAGATTTCTTACCATGTATCAATATAATTCTAAGCAATATGAACAAGGCGTGAGGACTGAACGAAACCATCGACCCTTTTCTTGATCTCATCAGGATTTGCGCCCACCAGTTTGTCCATCGTATTACCATCCTTCAAGAACATAAAAGTAGGCATAGCCTTTACCTTTAGCCGTCTCGCCACTTCCTGACCAGTCCAACATGGTATATAATAAAAGAACCCATCAATGATCACCAATCTAGCTATTGTTCAATTTCACAACACTTCAAGAGATTAAGTTTCTTTGAATATTCTTCCATTCTTTATGGTTAAGACCCAAAAACTAGAGACAGATAAGTATTTTTACCTTGACTTCATCAACATCAACTATAAGAAACAGAGCATCCTTATAGCTAGAGGCAAGATCTTCAAAGAACGAGTTCATAAACACAGAAGGAATACACCAAGATGCTGTGAAATGAGCCACAATCTGTAAATACCATAAAGCAACAACCTCTGTTGGTAAGTAATGAACAAACAAGCCAGAGCCATTCATTTAACTACCCTCAACAAGTAGTTCATATCTTAAGAGTAACACAATTTTGGCGGTGGTGGTTCATGTGTTGAGAGAAATATCTCCTGGAAAAGAAAGAGATAAGGAGGATGAGAGACTTACAGGACAAGCCTGATTCTTGGCTTGCCTCACATAAAAGTTCCATGACTCAGGAGAATCGACTTTAACAACTCTTGAATTCTTCTGCAGTTCTTGATCTTCCATCTGTTGGAGCTTTCTTTTAATCTCTATTTACTAAACTTGGCTTCTTATTTATCTCTCTGTAAAAGAGATAACATGATTCGGTGTTTCAGTGTTTATCTACTCAATTGATGGGACGGAGATAACAAACTAAGGCTGAGTCATGAGAGTGTGGCCCATTGTTTTTGAACGATTTATATAAATATATTAATAGATAATGAAGATATTTATTAATTATCCGCGGCTGTTTCAAATTAAGTGATTTTCTTTATTCCGTGATATCAACCGTCACACTGTACTGAAATTACATACGCAACCCGGATCTATTTTTATACGAATATCTAAAAGTGGGTAGTTTAGTAGTTTTCTGTTTTAAAGGAAGGAAATCGTAACGGTAGTGAAAAATGAAATGGAACGTTCAAATAAATTCAGGAAAAATGTTATTAAAATCAGATTAGTAAATACGGACTATATAATAACGTGAGGAAGAGTGGTGTAACATAGATCTCAGTCCCAAGACAATCCTAATACAACCCTATATATGTTCATGTGCGGGAGACGTTTCAATCCGTTGGATGGTCCTCCAAATGCATCTTCAAGCGACGAAGGTGACGATGTGGAGACGACTTCACTCGGAGGGAACTCTTTGTTTGAAGAAGAAGAAGAAGAAGAAGAAGATGATGCTGTGTTCTCTAGATATCCAGGCTTGAAGAAACAAGAGACTGCTCTTGCTGCCATGGAGAAGCAGCAAGTTTTCAACTTCAGATCTGGGATGGATTGTTATCAGACTTTTCCCTGAAACCTCATGATGGCATGGCCTTTGACTTGTCCAAGTTTGTTTAGGGGAGCTGATGGGGTGGCTTTGGATTCAGTTGTGAAATCTAATGGCAAGTTCAAGAATGTAAACTCCTCTCTTTCCTTACCAAGTTTGTTCACAAACCTTTTCTTCAAACCCCTAAGCTTCTCCATGACTAATTTTACTAGCATCGAAGCTAATAGACTTATTCACCAGCTGATAAGACTGGTTTTATCAGTTGGTGAAGAAAAATTATTAGCTTTGATGTTAGTAAAACCAACACATGGAGAAGCTTAGGGGTTTGAGAAAAAAGTTTGAAAACAATCTTGGTAAAGTGAAGAATGGAGAGGAGGTGACATTCTTCAAACCTTATGATCGCAAGGCCTTTGACTTGTCCAAGTTTGTATGGAGTAAGTTTGGATTAAGCTGTCAAATTTAGTGGTAAGTCCAAGAAGAGCCGAAAGCTAGTTACATCTTCTCCTAATGGTAGAAATTGTAAAGACGAGGTGGTGACTACTAATAAAGGAGAAACATCGAGCCTCGTAGAACTAGATGAGTTTGTGAAGTCTGTTCTCATTAAATCACTAGAGCGTTTTGGTGTGGATGATCTTTCCGCTCAGAAATGTTGGAATAGGCTTTTGCCTCAGAGAATAAGAAGATATTTGAGAAGCAGTGGGAAGTGTTGCAGCTAAGGGAGCTTGAGTTCTACTCGCTGAAGAGTGGTTTCATTCATGAGGTAATAAGAAAGATGGCTGAAACATTTTGATTTTTCGACCAAACCCTTAAAGATTTGGCTCTCGGCCTCTTTTGCCTTGAACTCTGACATTTCTTGAAAAGTTCATTTTTGAATATTTGCGGATTTATTAATGTCAAGGAAGCAAATTTTGACACAAGTGAAGCAATTTAAGTGCTATTATGTTAATTTTATACACTCACAAAACATAATTGTGTTGAAAAGGCATGATCATGCGCCTCTTCTATTTGCTGGATCTTCTTGTTGCACATTCTCTTTGTCTTCTTTACTAGCAGCAAGGGCTGAAACATAAAATGCTGAAGTCACCAGTCCATGTCCTAGACAAAATATGCCTCCAATTAGGAAGAGCCAACGACTCCTCAAGCTGCAGTATCTATTTGATCTCGAGTTGGCTAGTGTTCCTACCATCAGCGTCGAGTAGCTCACAGCAAAAAAGATCCTAAGAAAAATAGCGAGTTATTTGAAAATTCAGAATTGTGTGTTTGAGTTCCATCTTTTGCAGTTTACCAGGAGAACACAAGGAAAGCCACTGCCAGTATCTTGTTGGCCGTTGCTCTCTTGATATCTTGCTTAGAGCGACTGTAAGCGTAGCCTCCAAGCACATTGGCTGTGATATGGACGATAGACAGAAGCACTATTGCAGCTACTCCCTCAGCAAAAGCTCCAGAGCTTGGGTTTCTTCGACATCCATGTTGTTGGTGGTTAGGATGATGTTGCTGCTGTTTATTCAAAGGAGAAACATCAAAGACAAGAAAATATTAATTTGGAAATGTAATATAAACTCCTTGTACTCTTGTTATAAAGACTATAGAACCTTCCTCTGGTCAATCTCAGCTTCTATCCCAAGAACTCCAGCTGAAATGTCTGCACATATGATCAGAACAGAAATCAAGAAGCTAAGTTCACTTTCCATTTTTTTTTCTCTCTCTCTCTCTCTCTCTTAATTCATAAGTACAATTTTTATTTTTGATTACTGTTTATATTTCCAATTTTGTAAGAAACTTTGACAGGAAGAGGCAAAGAATCAGATTACTTTCTTAAGCCTCACGCTTACTAGACAAAAAGAGAGATTCTGTTTTGGTCACACCAAGTAAAGTATCATTGCTTTTCTCGTACACTAGTGTAAATTAAACAAATCATCTGTAAATTTGTGAATTTCAGATTGGACTAAGAAGTTGATCATATGCTTGACTTTTTACTACAAAAAGTCAAAGATTAATAGAGGTTGCATGTGGCCTTATACTCTGTTCTGGAACGTGAAGAGAAGAATGATTACTAAAATATTTTTCTTTGTGTAAACATGTATGATATATTATTAATATTTTCCTGGATGTAACTGGAAATGATTGAACAAGCAGTTGTGGATGATGATCTTTCTGATCAGAAAGGTTGGAGTAGGCTTTTGCCTCAGAGAATAAGAAGAGATTCGAGAAGCAGTGGAAAGTGTTGCAGCTAAGGGAGTTTGAGTTATACTCGCTGAAGAGTGGTTTCATTCATGAGGGAGAAACAAACATGGTTGAAGCATTTCCATTTTTCGACCAAACCCTGAATGACTTTGCTCTGTGCCTATTTTGCCTTTGAGCTCTGGCGTTTCTTGAAAAGTTGATTTTTTTTTTTTGAATATTTGCGGATTTATTAATGTCAAGGAAGCAAGTTTTGACACAAGTGAAGCAATTTAAGTGGTATGATGTTGAAAAGGCATGATCATGCGCCTCTTCTATTTGCTGGATCTTCTTGTTGCACATTCTCTTTGTCTTCTTTACAACCTTTGTTTTTAAGAACTTGTAAATGTGTAATACAGGATATGCCATATATAAAAGTATATATATATATTTTGATTCTTTCTTGGTAATATACAGCAAAGATTGTGTAAAAACTAGGATAGTTCCAGCTGAATCCTACAAAATAAGAAGTAAATAAGAAGAAAGGCAGAGATGTATACCTCATGTCATCAAGGTGGCCCCCAAGGTTGTTATCACCTTAAAGAGTGAGTCA
>NC_027755.1:38884085-38918544 GCF_000695525.1 Brassica oleracea var. oleracea
CTTTTTTTTTTTTTTTTTTTTTTTTTGGAAAAAGACCATAAATAGCATTGTGATTTGTTCTGTTTGGAGGCTGAGGGAAACTCGTCAAGCTCTCTTTGATCCATTTGCATTGCTCCTCCAAACTCAATGCACCAGGGATAAAGTAAAACCCTAAAATCAAAATTCACACTTTCACATAAGTTTCAACCTTTCGTGAAAAATCTTCATACCCACAATCAAAAAATTACATAATGAATCAAAAACCATACATAATGAATCACGTGTTGCACAACACAGCTTGTAACGACAAACACTAGGTGCGTGGGGTGAAAGTTTATATAAATGAATTTTGCACCTCGGTTTATATAATTAATTTTGATGTTTTTGCATGTCTAAACTCATTGTGCTGGTCGAATATTAAACACACACATGACTTAAACCCGACCCGACCCAACCCGCCCGGTTCCCAAGATATCTCGGTTTGTTGAATCACAACACACAGCAAATGCTACTCTACCTCTTTGATGAAGCTCCCTCGCCAGTTCTTCAATTTCCTCAGCCTGCACACAGGATTCGACCACTCGACGGCTTCGTTCTGCGTTCCAAGCTCTGGTCAAATCCAATCGAGGCTTTTCACGCGCGTTACACCTGTTACGACAAGTGTAAGCTCGAGTTTTGATTTGTTGATTCAGCATTATGTACCAAGTAGGAGAGGTTTAGATGGCGTTTTGGTGTTTAGGATGATGACGACGACGAAAGTTGGTTTACTGCCTCAAGTGAGAACCTTGAGCGCGTTGTTACATGGTTTGGTGATGGAGGTGTTTGAGGAGATGATCAATGTGGGTGTTCGTCCTGATTTGTATATATACTCAGGAGTGGTACATTGCTTGTGTGAGTTGAAACATCTCTCTCGAGCTAGAGAAATGATTGTTCGTATGGTTGTGATTTGAGTACAGTTCCGTATAATGTGTTGATAAAATGGGCTTTGTAAGAAGCTGAAGGTCTGGGAGGCTGTCGGGGTAGAAAGAATCCGAAGCCAGATGATGTGACATACTCTACTTTAGTCCAGGGGTTGTGTAAAGCGCAGGAGTTTGAAGTGGGGTTGGAGATGATGTTACGTTTGAGCTTCAGTCCTAGCGGAGAGTAGTGACGTGTCGCCTAATCTGTTTGTGTATAATGCATTGCTTGACTTATTGTGCAAATGTAGAAAGCTTGACGAAGCTGAGTTGGTGTATGATCAGATGGGGAAGGTCGGCTTGTGTCCCAATGATGTGACTTATTCAGTTTTGATAGATATGTTTTGCAGAAGAGGGAAACTTGACACTGCACTTAGTTTCCTTGTGAAAATGATTGATACTGGATTAAAGCCAACTGTGTATCCATACAATTCACTGATCAACGGGCACTGCAGCCGAGAGTTTCATGGCGGAGATGATTAACAAGAAGTTGGAGCCAACAGTGGTAACGTACACATCACTGATGGGTGGATACTGTAGCAAAGGGAAAACACACAATGCTCTTAGGCTCTATCATGAGACGACAGGAGGTATTGCGCCGAGTATATACACATTCACCACGCTTATATCAGGTCTTTTTCGTGGCGGGTTGATTCGTGATGCAGTAAAGCTATTTAACGAGATGGGGGAATGGAACATTAAACCAGACGGAGTGACTTATAATGTCATGATTGAAGGTTATTGCGAGGAAGGAGACATGGCTAAAGCCTTTGGGATATGGGATTTGATGATAACCGAGGGATGTGTACCTAATGAAGTCACACTGCTGTTATCAACGGATTAGCCAAAGCCGGGTTTGTGAACGAAGCTGAGATTCTAACCAAGAAACGGGCGGTTGTTTTCTTGACATTCTCACCAAAGGAGACGGAGACATGAAGAGAGCTGTGGAGCTTCATGATGCGATATTGAAGGGGCTTTTAGCTAACACCGCTATGTTGATCCGTGGATTTTGTAGACAAGGGAGAATGAATGAAGCTTCTAAGCTTCTATAGAAGATGACAGGGAATGGTGTTTCCCCTGATTGTATAACCTACACAACACTGATCCATGAGTTTTGTAGGAAGGATGATGTGAAGAGAGAGATTGAGTTATGGAACTCAATGATTGAAAGAGACGTAAGGCCTGATAGATGGAGAAAGCCATTGAATTGAGGAATGAGATGTTTAGGCAAGGGTTGAAGCCTAACTCCAAAATCTGTGGAACAACTAGTTTGAGTGATTCTAGTTCAACATCCTGACCCCTTTTGTAACTTTAGTTCATCCCCCTAAACATTCATTGACATCTCAATCAGCCCATTCTTTGTAGAAAAAAACATATGATTTTGGATTGTGCAAATGTGTACTTAGAGATTTGTTTGTCTACCAGCTAGGGCTGGGACTTCGGATATTCGGTTCGGGTTCGGATAAGATCCGATCGGGTCCGGGTTTTTCGGATAAATGAATTCTATACCCAATGGGTACTTAGTAAATTTCGGTTCGGGTTTCGGATCGGGTACTACCGGTTTCGGGTCGGTTCCGGGTACCCGTTTCTTATATGAATTATATAAATATTTACAAAATAAAATAATTATATACCAGTTTTTATTTATTTATTTTATTTTTTAAAGAAAAATTAATAGAAATCGTATATATATTAGTAATATGTATTAAATACAACGAAGTTGAACTAGTCTAGTGGTATTACAGTTGTTGTGTTGCCTATCCAACTCGGGTTCAACCCTCGAAAGATACAAATCTATGTTTTTTAAGAATAGAATTCGGGTTAAACGGGTACCCGTTCGGTTTCGGGTAAAAACCGGAACCAAACCGATACACATGGATAATTAACACTAATACCAAACCGAACCGAATCGGTCCATTTCGGATCGGTTCCGGTTCGGGTATTTGGTTATGGATAAAAATCCCAGGCCTACTACCAGCTAGCAAAGTAGACAACAACTATGTGCTGACAGTTTGAAAGATTTGCGTAAAATGAGCAATAGTGGACAACTGCCAATGGTTGGATCTATTTTCAACTAATCATATAAGTGAAAACTATATCACTAATGTTTTTTAAGAATATTTTCTGGACCATACTCGATTGAGCAAAAGCCATTTCATTCTTCGGATCAACATTCAAACTTAAAATTGTTGTATTGATCAATACCATATAAGCTAATACACAAAATATATCTCAGTTTAGAAAATGTCACTCATGTGCCCAAATCTGGAGATCCATAAGATGTGTTAATAAAACGACTGTTAATAACATACAAAGCATCTCGTGGATCGGTCTATTAATAAATCAATTATTCTGCATCCTAACTTATTTTGTTATGTTGTTGTCACAATTGTTTAAATCCATGGATCACACTGGATACATAGATTTGCCAATAAGTTTCATCTTTTTGGTAAAGGGTGTGGGGTTTTCTTACACAATGATAATACAGCACAAGCCAAATCTCTTAAGTTTTAAGCAAAACACTGCAAGGACCAAAACAAAATATTAAAGACACAGGAAGACATGGATGAATCAAACTGGTCTGGAGGAGGAGATGATGGAGTCTTCGGGTGTGGCGTCATTTCTATTCCTTTTCTTCGGAAGCCAATTAGTCCGAATGAATATATGACAATAATTAAACTATTTGCATATTACAATATTCAAAAAGGAAAATTACATATTTACCACTTTCGTGGTATCACTTTTCATTTTTACCACCAATAAAGAAACATTTTCAAAAATACTTTCTTCATGAAGTGGCAAAAGACTCTTATGCCCTTGTTATTTATATACATAATAAATCATTATTTAAATAAAAAAAATAAAATAAAAAAAAAAAAATTAAGAAAAAATTAAGAAAAAATTAAAAAAAATTAAAAAAATTAAAAAAAATTAAAAAAAATAATTATTTTTTCGAATTATACTTTTTCAAATTCAAACTTTTTTATAATGTTTTTTTTTGAAATTATTTTTTTTTTGATTTTTTTTTTCAAATTTCTTTTTGAAAAACGAAAATTATGTTTGAAACTATTTTTTAATATTTTTAAATATATATATATATATATTTATTAGAATTCTAAATTTCACATTCCAAAAACTCTACTTCACCCTTCAAATCTAAACCCTAAATCTAGATTAGTTAACCCTAAGAGTATAATTATCTTTTACCCTTCATTAAAAGTAAAAGTAAAAATGGTTAGCATAAACATGAAAAATGATACTATGAATGTGCTATTTGTAGCAATTTTTCTATTCAAATATGGGCATCTCATTATAACATAATCGAGCTGCTACTTTATTACAATATATTGAAAGATAAATAGAAAGACAAAAACTCAGAGAGAAGATAAAAACATTGACTCTAACGTCACTTAGGATTTTAAAATCTGAGAAAACACATGCCTTAACGAAAGTCCATCAAAATGTTTGCTACCATTACTTCTACCACTGCTCCTCGAGTAACCTGCTTCATGCACATCAGAATCCATGTCCGATTCTCTACAGATAGTTTTTTTCCGGTCTAGACCATCTTCTTGCAGCTTCAACGCCAACTCCAAGTCGACGAGAACTACAGCCGTCGAGGGTCTCCCTACCCCACTCTTACGAACGAAATTGTGTAACTAAGTTAATTGTTCATGTAATAGATATTTATTTATGTATTTATTTGAAGCTTTGAGTATTTTAAGTACTTATTCGGTATTGGTTTTGAATTTGATATTTTATTGTTGAATTTTTTAGGGTAAATTACATGTTTACCATTTTCATGGTACCACTTTTCATTTTTACCACTACTAAAGAGACATTTTCAAACATACCTTCTTCATTGAGTGGCAAAAGACTTTTATGCCCTTGTTATTTATATATATAATAAATCATTATTTAAATAAAAAATAACAAAAAATTAAAAAAATTAAAAAAAAAATTAAAAAATTAAAAAAATTAAAAAATAAATTTTTATGTTTTCGAATTATACTTTTTCAAATTCAAACTTTTTTATAAATTTTTTTTTTGAAAATTTTTTTTCGATTTTTTTTTTATTGTTTTTTTCAAATTTCTTTTTGAAAAACGAAAATTATGTTTGAAACTATTTTTAAAAAAAATTTATATATTTTTTAAATATTTATTTATATATTTATTAGAATCCTAAATTTCACATTCCAAAAACCCTACCTCACCCCTCAACTCTAAACCCTAAGTCTAGATTAGTTAACCCTAAGGGTATTGTTTTTACCGTTCATTAAAAGTGAGGATAAAAATGATTAGTGTAAACATGAAAAGTGGTACTACGAATGTGCTATTTGTGGTAATTTTTCAAAATTTTAAGTTATCTACTTGAATTCATGTTTAGTTCGGATAAAACAAAAACCACAATAAACTGTGTATTTATCTAATTTATTAGAAGGGAAGTACAAATTTAAAATAGCCTCATTTTTCCTAAAGATTACAAGTTTATGCCATTGACCATTAATATAGTCATTTAATAACATTATTAAATCAGTTTAATTAAATTTAAAGATTTAACCCAAAATGACGTGTTGCATTAAGAATATAATACATAATACAATCCGCAGAATCAAATCCAATTTATACAAAATTCAATATACTACTATTATATACCAATCGTGAAAGACCTATCACATAAATTTGATCCAATATATCATGATTAATCAAGCGTGTAATTATCGAGGAACTCTTCCTCATCTAAGTAGTTTTTCATGTATACCACTAAATCAGTTACATATTATGGTTCCTGTTTTTGTTATAATTGTATATTTTTCCAGGTTTTTTTAAAACATATACGAAACATTATTGAGTGAAAGCTGGACCTTTAAAAGCAGGTTCCTGCTCGTATAAAACCAAGACCTAAAGAGAAAGGGAAGTAAATAAAAGATTCTACATCAAAGAGGTTTGTATAAAATGCAAAATATATTTAAAATACTAAATTTGGTTAGTTAGTCTCAAAAGATTTTTTTCGGTGCAAAAAATCAAAACTAAATTCGGTATTTTCCTGAAATCAATAACATTTCAAACATCTTTCCTATTTAAGAGCAATCATCATAAATAAAACAATAGCAACCTTACTAACACAATTTGTATATTTTGTTTTCAAAATTTGAAAATCACGTTCGGCTTGTATAAAAAGGAATATTTTGTTTAGTAAAACTTTAACAATAAAAAGAATGTATATTAAATAATTCATAAGCATATTTTCTGTTTTCAAAACATTTGTTCACTTTATATATTCCTGTTTTTATATATTTACAAATAAAACAACACTTTATATATATATATATATATAAAGTGAAAGAAGCTCAATAATTATATATATATATATAAAGTGATAAATATTTCTATTTATTTATTCAGTATTTATAGATACTATTTTTATAATGTACATATATATATATATATAAACAAACATATAATATGGTAAATTTTATATATCTATAATATTAAAAATATATATAAACTATTGATCTTTGTAATTAGGCATTGACGCATTTACTCTAAACCGAAGAGCCGAACCAAACCGTGGCAAACCAAAAAACATAGTTTCGTTCAGGTTTGAATCATATCAATTATACTAACAGATTTTATATCTCTAAAACCAAAAAAACATTAAATATATTTAGTTTTAAAATAATAAAATAATTAAAAAATTTCTTACAAGTCAAATTACCCAAAAATTTGAATACTTTTTTATCCACAATATTTTAATTTATTTGAATTATCCGAATTTGTATTTGAAAACCCAAAAAATCTGATATTTAATCTGAAAAATCATTTTTTTTACTTTTCAACCAAATTAACTGAAAAACCGGAACCGAGTGGAAATTTATAAATACCCTAACGGATCTTAAATCTCTAGAACCGAGGAACCAAAATAAATTTGCTGAAACTGAACCGAAATCCGAATATCTAGGATTATTTGTAAACGGTAAAAATATATACCGCGCAGGCTCGCGGATCCAACTCTACTCTAGTTCAAGATTCAGATTCATTATCTTCTGATCTGTTAGGTTCAGATTTTGGGTTTGCTTTTTTTGTCCACGCCTAACGCTTCCAGCTGATAACCATAGAAATAAAATAACCTAGCTAAAATAATGAACATGAGCAACATGAAAATCTAAAAACCAAACCGTACTAGATAAAGTCAGAAGTAAAATTTTGATATTTATATTTATATTTTATATGTGTATCTTGATCGCTACTCTTTACGGGATTCATCAGATTTTGATGTTCAAATCATTTGACAGCACAAAATAATGTTTTTCATTTTTTTTTGTAAATTTTTATATCAACTATAAATACAAATAATTATTTTGGAGTTAAAACCATTAACATTTATTAAAAATTCAAGAATTTATTTATGCAAAATTTACAAATTTGAGTATTTTTAAAATAATAAATTATTATTTTTAAAATAAAACTAATTAAGTAAGAAATATTCTCACTACTACACGGTTTGTAAATATTCTCAAACCATGTGACGTTCACTACTACACGGTTTTGATTCATCGGGAGTGCAGGAATGGGGAAGTTGAAAATGCGGAAACTATCTTTCTTCACATGGTTGAAAGCGGGGTGGAGCCTGACGATGACGGGGCTCGAGCATCCTCTCACCTTCTTTAAGGTTTTTGCTAAGTTCTGCCATTTGCTTCTTTTGTTCTCCGCTTCTGTTACTGATTCCCATCTGATTCCTTCAACAAGAAAACTTTTAATCACCATTTTGCTTAATTCGATTGGAAGAAGGAAAAAGTAAAAACAATTCCCTTAAAGTAGCGAAGAGAAGAAGTTTCAATACATAAAAATAAGATTTTGTCTACCGTCCGTACCTAACAAATACAGAGCTGTAACTAAGACATAAATTTTTGATCAAAAAAAAAAAAAAAAAAAAAGGATTGTTCTTGTCTATTATCGACAGATATTTATTTTATTGGTTTTCTTTGTTTGTACTACCAACTATGCAAAAAAAAAAAAAAAAAAAACTGAGACATAAATCTACACTATATAGCTCTGCACCCAACCTTTACCTTTCAAATTTGACAATTTTATTACAAAACATAAACATATTCTGATTTGGTTTTATGAGAGAAATGTTTCGGACAGGCAGGCTGTCTTTGCTTCACGGTCATTGCTTTGGTTGACAATGTCACACGTCGACCAAAAATCAAATTTAGCATTAATCCTAAGCCCAAAGATCTTACATTTGTTGTGGGCCTCCCTCTCTCTCTCTCTCTCTGCTCTCTCTCTCTCTGTTCGCGTCGGCTTTAGGTCTTCTCCGGGAGGTACTTTCGAAACCCAATTAACGCCGGGAGACAACAACGGTGACCCTCTTATCCTTTGCCCTTTCACCACCAAGTGGAAGCCAATGAGAAAATGCTCCTTAATCTTAACGTTTTAGAGATCCATCATACCCACCTCTTCTCATTTTGTTTCTCACCATCGCCACTGCCACCGCCATGTCAAGGTCTGTTCCTCAAGCTTGGACTGTATATTCGTAGAACCAACCATGGATTTTGATCTGCTTTTTGATTCCCATTTCCTCGGAGATTCATTTACGATTCCAAACGTTGATTCTTTTACTGAATTATTGTGTAAAGTTTCCAACTTTTAGCGGTTTATACGTCTTAATGTTGATCGGATCCTCTGTAGGTAGTTATGATGATTCCAATTCAGGTGTAAAATTTCCAACGTTTACTGTTAATCGGATTCTTCTTTGGGAAGCTGATGATTTCTCATCCGTTTACTGCAGATTTTTCATCTATAGACTCGTTGGAAAACAAACTCAATCTCTTTTCTCAAACCACAAAGAGACAAGATCCCAATGGGGAAGCTTTAAAACCGCTGTTACAGCTTCCCTAAGGTCTCCTCAGTTCAGAGTTCACTCTTCCTCCGCTAGAGTTGGTTATTGTACAGCCGTCTCTGCTAGAAATGTAGTTACTCATACTCACCATGCTCAAGTTGCTTGGAAAAGGCTTCACCGCAAGTACTCTATGCGCCAATGGAACTTACCTCGTCTCAACACCATCGCTCAAGCCTTCTGCTTGTCTCTCTCCCTTCGTTCACACCTCCTAACACCCGGCATCATAGCCGCCACTTGCGGAAAGCTAGCGTGGGCGCAGAAGAAGAGAGCTCCCCCCTTAGATCCCTACCCTTCTCATAAATCACTCTACACAAGAGCAAAGAACGGTCCCATCTTCCTGACTTCGCTGTTGCTTTCCCTTATAGAGTTCTTTATTTTAATCGGGAGAGCTTTCTACATATCCTGTCTGTTCACTCCCAGCATCCTCATGGGCCTAGTCGTCGAGCTATGCGGGCCACGGTTCAGGAAACTATGGCTCGAGACGGTCCACCGAACTCTCGAGAGAGCGGGTCCCGCTTTCATCAAATGGGGTCAATGGGCAGCTACTAGACCAGACCTCTTCCCCAAGGATCTCTGCACGCAGCTCTCCAAGCTTCACAGCGACGCTCCTCAGCATAGCTTCGCCTACACTAAGAAGACTATAGAGAAAGCCTTTGGCCGTAAGCTCTCGGAGATATTCGAGGAGTTTGAAGAAGCCCCCTTGGCGTCAGGGAGCATTGCTCAAGTCCATAGAGCCTCTCTGAGGTTTCAGTATCCAGGACAGAAGTCAAAGTCTTCTCTGGTTGCTGTTAAAGTTAGACATCCAGGCGTTGGTGAATCTATTAGAAGAGATTTTGTGATAATCAATTTTGTTGCAAGAGTGTCGACTTTGGTTCCGGCTTTGAAGTGGCTGAGGCTGGACGAGAGTGTGCAGCAGTTTGGTGTCTTCATGCTCTCTCAAGTCGATCTCGCAAGAGAAGCTTCTCATTTGAGTAGGTTCATATACAACTTCAGGAGATGGAAAGATGTTTCTTTCCCTAAACCTGTGTATCCTCTCGTGCACCCTGCGGTTTTGGTTGAGACGTATGAGCACGGAGAGAGTGTGGCGGGCTATGTTGACGGCATGGAGGGACATGAGTGGATCAAGACTAGGTTGGCTCACATTGGTACTCATGCTCTCTTGAAGATGCTCCTGGTTGATAACTTTATTCACGCTGACATGCATCCGGGGAATATCCTTGTTCGGAAGAAGGCTTCTCGTGGAGTGTTCAAGACGAAGAAGCCGCACATTGTTTTCCTTGATGTTGGAATGACTGCAGAGCTCTCTAAGAATGATAGAGAGAATTTGCTTGATTTTTTCAAGGCGGTTGCGCTTAGAGATGGCAGGACGGCTGCTGAGAGGACGCTTAAGCTGTCAAGAAAGCAGAATTGTCCTAATCCAGAGGCTTTTATTGAGGTAATAATACATTTGACTCAAAGCTCCTAATACACCTTCGGTAATAATGGATGATATGTTTATGTTTTGATAGGAAGTGGAAGAAGCGTTCAAATTCTGGGGAACTCCTGAGGGAGATTTAGTGCATCCAGCAGATTGCATGCATGAGTTACTTGAGAAAGTAAGACGTCATAGAGTTAAT
The DNA here is from genome assembly GCF_000695525.1 of Brassica oleracea var. oleracea. Classification (NCBI taxonomy): domain Eukaryota; kingdom Viridiplantae; phylum Streptophyta; class Magnoliopsida; order Brassicales; family Brassicaceae; genus Brassica; species Brassica oleracea. The sequence goes on from NC_027755.1 coordinate 38,894,543, forward strand.
ATTGATGGGAATGTGTGCACTGTGATGGTCACAACATTAGTTCTCGAGGTGAGCTAAAACCTTTGCTGTTTTCAAAATTTTAGTGCACTAAGCTTATTATAGAAACTGAGTTTGAAGATGTTGCCTTTGAAACTTGTCTGTAGCGTAATGGTAACTCTAGACTAGGTTTGCTTCAGTCTTATTGGTTGTTGATTCTGGTTATTATAGGGTTGGCAAAGGAAACTTGATCCAGGATACGATGTGATGCACACGCTGCAGACAATGGTGTTGAAAACCGACTGGGCTAAGTCTCTCTCTTACACGGTGGATGGTTTGATGGCACCGTAGGAGAAGAAAGGTTTCTTTTTAAATTTTGTTTGTCATCATAATAGGAGTCCGACAAGTTTTACAAATCTTAGATGAAGGAACATAGAAACAAAGTACATGTTCTTGATGTTCATCTTGTTTATTTTTCTATTTTTTTTTTCTTTTTTTCTTTTTGTTGTTATGGATTTTGGTTCATTCTAACTACATAGATTGTATTTAGGCGGTCGGTTACCTGTATTAACCGCCCGTTTGTTCTCTGAACTGAAGAACAGTGAACATAAAACAATGAAAACTACTGCCTGAGAATGATGGTGCAAAGAATTTGAATAAAGTGTTCTCTTTGTACATCTCTGTGTATCAATCTGCCTTGTTCCCTTTTTGAGCAAGATGCCACACACATTGTTTCTGTTGTATCACTTTTCTTTTGCAGTTTATGGACTTAGTATCACGCATGATATCTGTTTTTCTTATCAACTCAGAATCTAAAAGGCTTAAAGCACAACATAGATCGTGTTTGTCAGCGACCAGAGTTCATTGTTTCATTCAAACATTTCTAAATAGTGTTGTGCATGGTGTTTCTGTTAGTTGTAAGGATTGATAGTTGGCATGTCTTTATGTTTGTCAAAATAAAGAAGTGTAAATTCAAAATCCTTACCCCTACAGGTTGCATCTTGTGAAAATGGTATGTCTGTAGTAGTAATAACAACCTTTAATCAGTGAACCTAGACATAGTTTCTTTGAAATGCTTCTCTTATTCTTTAATCAAACAGTTAAACATAATAGTTCTCAGAACATATATATCATATAAACAGGCAGATTGGTTGGCTTTTGTGAGCTTAACGTCCTGCTACAGTTGTGAGGCTCACATCATTGATAGAGACCTTCTGACTACTCTGGTCAGAACATTCAGCCTCATAAACTCCTCCTCTTGCTATAAACGCAGGCTGCTTCGGCTCAGGGAGGTTCGTGATCTCAGTAGTTAGCATCCCGATAACAGTTGAAACACTTGGTCTGTCGTTTGCAATTTCTTGCACACATAGCAATCCAATGTGAACACATTTTGTTATCTCTTTCACAAAAGACTCATCCAAGACGATTGGATCTGCTAGAGAAGCAGCCTCACCTTCATTCCACAGCTTCCACGCCTGTAAAATTCACAGGTGAGTTTCAAAGCTAGCAAAGTTACTAAACACTAATATTAGTACACACTTACATAAGCTAAAAGGTTGAGATTATTTTCTTCCTTGTGAGAGTTTTTTCTCCCACTAATGATCTCTAGAAATAACACCCCCAAGCTGAAAACGTCTGATTTTTCTGAAAATAAACCTTCCATTGCATATTCCGGTGACATGTAGCCGCTGCAATAACATCAAAAAATCATTCATATAGGCTATGATAAAACTGGTTTTCAAAATATTTGTGTTACTATTTTTTGGGAATGAATACTTACTATGTCCCTACAACCCTTCTTGTGTTAGCTTCATCTTCATTCACTTGGAAAACTCTTGCAAGTCCGAAATCAGATATCTTTGGATTCAGATTATCATCTAACAAAATGTTGCTGGCTTTGAGATCTCTGTGTATGATCTTTAGTCTTGAATCTCTGTGAAGGTACAGCAGACCTCTGCAAATCCCTTCCATTATGTTGAACCGAGTCCTCCAATCAAGAATCTTTTGCTTCAATGGGTCTGAGAGAAGCTAGCAAAAGCATTAACTTCTTCTTCAAGTAAAAAACAGAGCTAAGAAACAGAGGAGATAAGTTTACCAAATAGATAGGCATCCAAGCTTTTCTTTGGCATGTACTCATATACTAACAACCTTTCTTCACCTTCAATGCAACAGCCAAGTAACTTAACCAGATTACGATGCTGCAACTTCGAAATCACAACCACTTCGTTCATAAGTTCCTCTAGCCCTTGTCCTGACGCCCGTGAGAGCCTCTTGACAGCAATTTCTTTCCCTTCAGGCAACATCCCCTAAATAAAAAAATTGCCAGCCACTCAATTAGTCTGAGATTATTGATACCTCTTATCAAAAGGATTCTTGTTTAGTGCCTTTACCTTGTAAACAGGACCAAATCCGCCTTGACCGAGCTTGTTTATGAGCGAGAAGTTATCGGTTGATGCAGCTAACACTTTAAACTCAAAAAGAGGAAGATCTTTGAGGTTGCCTTGATTAGGAGCAGACTCGTTTACAATTGTAAGTGCTTCCATTCTTTTAAACATTATCTCTGCACTTGTATCTTTCTCTGGTGCTGCTAAGGCAAATGATCAATGAAGCAAACAGTCTGAAACTATGATCAAGGAGTAAACAAAGCTCTAACCTGAACGCTTTTTGAATTTACGGCATGCCAAAAGAATGCAGACCACAGCAACAAACGCAACGCCTAGCACTGATGCTGTGATCATAATTGCTCGATTACTATGTGTTTTTTCACGGTCTGTTGAAAAATAATAAGTCGATGAAGTCAAACTAATTGGAGAAGAAGAAAACAATAGAGACTATCAGAGTAAACAAAACTCTAACCTGAATGCGAATTGGCCACCCGAATATTAAGATCAACAATACCACTCCTCAAAGACGATTGCATATCAACCAAGTTCCCGCTCCAAAGCATGCATCCTATTCCTTGATCATATGCATAAGCTGTGCAAGAACAGTTATCTAAACAAACTTTAGGACAAGCTTCTTCGTTAGCTAGAGTCTGTTCCGCATTGGCTGGTACTTTCATCTTCTGCATTTTAGAAAATCCATCTCCGTTTCCTCCACCACTTACATTGCACTTCAATGGAACTCTTCTCGCACATCCATTAGTGAAGATCCCTCGATTCCACTCCGTGCTATTCCTCGGCACAAACCCATTTACGCATTTACATACCGGAACTTCCTTTACACTGCAGCTCGCGAATGGACCACATCTACCGTATACATCACAAGTTGTCGTTGGAATAGTGTTACCGATCTCCCAAGCTCTCTTAGAAGTACTCCAGCTTCTTATATATAGAAGTCCATCAGGATCCAAGTTCATGTGATACATGGGAGAATCAGTAGCATATGACACTGTAAATGTTCCTTCATTATTATCACTGATAATATTATACCCATCGAGAAACAGAAGAGCTACCTCATCCTCTAAGCCGACGAAAATCTGACCGTTCCAAGGTCCGCTACGCCAGATTGTGACATTGCTTTTCCAGATCATGAGCTCACGAAACGGGAAAAGGGAAATGCCAGCTGTATAGTTCCCTGTGGAAGGATCTGTATAGCTTCTCCATGAAGTAAGCTTTAGATTCTCTCCCGTCCTGTTGCTGGTCCCGATAATCATTTTCGCCAAGAAAGAGTTATAAGGATGCTTGAAACTCTCCCACAGAATCTCACCCTTGTTTCTGTTTTCTTGCAGCCTAAGGTTCCCATTGTCCGTTAGCTGAACCCATGTAGCGTTTGGAATTGGAGCCAGTGGTAGCGTGACGTTCGTCGACCATATAAGACGGTTTAGACCATCTTTAACCACGAGATTTCCTTTGCCAGAGATCGAGATAACACCGGAAGTGTCGTGGATTGGAGCGTCTTTGTTAGCAACCCAAACGACAGTTTGAACTGGAACCTTAGCGTACCAGATCCCAACATAACGTAAATGACCAGTGGAGTTTACAGGAGTGAAGAAGCCGAACCTGAAAATACCATTTTTGCAGAGAAGTGTCTCTGAGTCTTTGACCGGAGTCGAGAACGTGATACTGTCCTGGCCGAAACAGAGCTTCAGGGAGAAGCAAGAGAATGTTGCAAGTAGAAGTAGAACAAGAAAACAACGTCTGATGAGTACAATCACCATAACTATTTGACAAGGAATGGTGTTAAATTTGCTTTGTTGTTTCTCTTTGGAAGAGTTTCATCTTAAAGAGAATCCAAAGAGAGGCCAATTAATAAAGTAGTCGTCTTTGTCTCTATTAGAAGACTTTGAAGAAGTTTTTGGTGCAGACAAGATTTGAAATGTGACAAAGAAAGCGACAGGAGTCACAGGACTACTCACGTTAGCCGACTTGTATTTTTCATCTCTTGAGTAAAATTGTTTACTTGCAGAAGTAACATCATAATCAATATAGCAAACCAACCCAAAACTAGAAAAAAAACGATAATAATGTTCTAATTCTCTCTGTCAAGGCAGAACCTACTCTGGCTTCTCAAGAACATGTGTTGGTTTTGTTTTGCTGCTTTTATTCAGATTCAGTTTCTTCATCGAGGTTCGTTAATGCATCTCAGAGTAGGTCCAGTACTAGAATCTATTGAAATAATCGACACAGCTCCCTTTCAGATAAAGTGTTTTTTAACTGAGGTAAATAATACCAAATCTGTAATTAGTGAATCTGAACATAACTTCTCTGAAATACATCTTTTATTATTTAATCTAACAATTAAACATGCGCAAGATAACAAAAATTTGGGAACATAGGAGTTCATATATATATTAAATAAACATACAGAATGGCTTATGTGAGCTTAACGTCCGGTTACAGCTGTGAGACTCACATCGTTGATAGAAACCTTTTGACTGCTCTGGTCAGAAGATTCATCCTCAAAAACTCTTCTTCTTGCTATAAATGCAGGCTGCTTCGGCTCAGGAAGGTTAGTGTTCTCGGTAGTTAGCATCCAAATCATGGTTGACACATTTGGTCTATCGCTTGCAACTTCTTGCACACACAACAAACCAATCTGAACACACTTTGTAATCTCTTTCTCAAAACACTCATCAAAGATGGTTGGATCTGCTAGAGAAGCAGTCTCGCCATCATTCCATAGCTTCCACGCCTTTAAAAAGATCAAATTTACATACGTTTCAAGGCTTAAGCATAAGTTACTAAACACCGACTGGTAAACTTACATAAGCTAAAAGGTTGAGATTGTTGTCTTCCTTGTGGGAGTTTTTTCTCCCACTTATGATCTCTAGAAATAACACCCCCAAGCTGAAAACATCTGATTTTTCTGAAAAGAAACCTTCCATTGCATATTCCGGTGACATATACCCGCTGCATAAAAAACAAAATTTTCATTCAAGTTGTTAAGGTAAAAATAACAATTGTTGTTGGGAATGGATACTTACTAAGTTCCAACAACCCTTCTTGTGTTAGCTTCATCTTCATTCACTTGGAAAACTCTTGCAAGTCCGAAATCAGATATCTTTGGATTCAGATTATCATCTAACAGAATGTTGCTGGCTTTTAGATCTCTGTGTATGATCTTTAGTCTTGAATCTCTGTGTAGGTACAAAAGACCTCTGCAAATCCCTTCCATTATGTTGAATCGAGTCCTCCAATCAAGAATCTTTTGCTTCAATGGGTCTGAGAGAAGCTAGCAAAATCATTAGTTTTCTCTTCAAGTAAAAACAGAGTTAAGAAAGAGAGGATATAAGTTTACCAAATAGAAAGGCATCCAAGCTTTTCTTTGGCATGTACTCATATACTAACAACCTTTCTTCACCTTCAATGCAACAGCCAAGTAACTTCACTAGATTCCTATGTTGCAACTTCGAAATCACCACAACCTCATTCAAAAGTTCCTCAAGTCCTTGTCCTGATGCCCTTGAGAGCCTCTTCACTGCAATTTCTTGCCCTTCTGGTAACTCACCCTAAACAAAATGATTACCAGTCACTTCATTAGTCTGAGTATCTGAGATTATCAGAAGGATTCTTGTTTAATGTCTTTACCTTGTAAACAGGACCAAATCCGCCTTGCCCGAGCTTGTTTCCGGGAGAGAAGTTATCAGTTGCTGTAGCCAACACTTTAAACTCAAAAAGAGGAAGCTCTTTGAGCTTGACTTGGTTAGAAGCAGACTGGTTATCGCTTGTAAGTTCTTCCATTCTTCTAAACAATAGCTCTGCACTTGTATCTTTCTCTGGTGCTGTTAAGGCAAAGATGGCAAATTATGATTAAAGAAACAATTTGAAACTATCATCAACGAGTAAAAAACAAAAACTCTAACCTGGACGCTTTTTGAATTTACGGCATGCCAAAAGAACGCAGACCAGAGCACCAAACGCAACGCCTAGCACTGTTGCTGTGATCATAATTGCTCGCTTATTATGTGTTTCAACAATATCTGTTGAAAAATAACATGTCAATGAAGTCAAATTAATTGGAGAAGAATAAAGCAAGCGAGGCTATTGGAGTTTATTTTACTCACCGCGTTCAGAATGCGCAACTCGAATATGAAGATCGATACCACTTGCCAAGAATAATTGCATATCAACCAAGTCACCACTCCAAAGCATGCATCCTATTCCCCGATCATAAGCATAAGCAGTGCAAGAACAGTTATCTAAACAGACTTTAGGACAATCCTTCTCAGTAGCTAGAGCCTTTTCCGCATTTGCTGGTACTTTCATCTTCTGCATTTTTGAAAACCCGTCTCTTTTTCCTCCTCCACCACCACCAACACCATTACTTTCATTGCACTTCAATGGAACTCTTCTCACACATTCACTACTCCCGCTCCCTCCATTTCTCTCATTCCTATCTGTGTTATTTCTCGGCACAAACCCTTTAATGCAATTACATGTCGGAACTTCCTTTAAACTGCAGCTCGCGAATGGACCACATCTACCGTATTCATCACAAGGTGTCGTTGGAATAGTGGTTACCGGTCTCCCAAGCTCCGGTAGAAGTACTCCAACTTCTTATATATAGAACTCCATCAGGATCCAAGTTAAAGTGATGCATGAAAGAATCAGTGGCATATGACACTGTAAATGTTCCTTCATTATCATTGGAAACGTTTAATCCATCAAAAAATAAAAGAGACACTGAAGCGGGCACGCCAACGAAAATCTGACCGTTCCAAGGTCCGCTACGCCAGATTGGGACATCGCTCTTCCAGATCATAAGCTCAGGAAACGGGAAAAGGGAAATACCAGCTGTATAATTCCCTGTTGAAGGATCTGCATAGCTTCTCCATGAGGTAAGCTTTAGATTCTCTCCGGTTCTGTTGTTGGTTCCAAGAGTCATTCTTGGCAAGAAAGAGTTATAAGGATGCTTGAAACTCTCCCAAAGAGTCTCACCGTTGTTTCTGTTTTCTTGTAACACAAGATTACCATTGTCCATTAGCTGAACCCATGTAGGATTTGGAGCCACTGGTACTGTGACGTTGGTCGACCATGCTATGCGGTCTCGACCATCGGTAACCACAAGATTTCCGTCTTGAGAGATTGAAACAACACCGGAAGTGTCGTTGATGGGGGTGTCTTTGTTAGCAACCCAAACAACAGTTTGAACTGGAACCTTATCGTACCAGATCCCAACATAACGTAAATGACCAGTGGAGTTTACAGGAGTGAAGAAACCGAACCTGAACATACCGTTGCTGCAGAGAAGTGTCTCTGAGTCTTTGATCGGAGTTGAGAACGTGATTCTGTCCTCGCCGAAACAGAGCTTCAAAGAGAAGCAAGAGAATGTTGCAAGTAGAAGAAGAACAAGAAAACTACGTCTGTTGAGTAGAATCACCATAACTATTTGAAACAGAATGGTTCCAAATTTGCTTTTGTTGTTTCTCTTAGGAAGATTTGCATCTAAGATAATCCAGAGAAAGGTCGATTAATAAAGTAGTCTCTATAAGAAGTCTGTGGTGGAGTATTAGCTGACTTTTCTTTTGGTGCAGACAAGATTTGAAGTGTGACGAAGACATCATAGGACTACTTACGTTAGTAGACTTGTATTTTCATCTCTTGAGTAGACTTGTTTACCTGCAGAAGTGATCTTATCAAATATCGCAAAGCAACCCAAAACAGAAAACGGTGATGATGTTCTAGTTCACTCTGTTAAGACAAAAACATGTGTCGGTTTTGTTTTTCTGCTTTTACTCAAATTCAGTTTCTTCATCCAGGTTAGTTAATGCATCTCAGAGTAGGTCCAGTACTAGAATCTATTGAAATAATCAACACAGCTCACTTTCAGATAAAGTGTTTTTAACTGAGATAAATAATACCAAATCTGTAATTAGTGAATTTGAACATAACTTCTCTGAAATAGATCTCTTATTCTTTAATCTAACAATTAAACATGCGTAAGATAACAAAATTTTTGGGAACATAGGAGTTCATATATATATTAAATAAACATACAGAATGGCTTGTGTGAGCTCAACGTCCGGTAACAGTTGTGAGGCTCACATCGTTGATGGAGACCTTTTGACTGCTCTGGCCAGAAGATTCAGCCTCAAAAACTCTTCTTGTTGCTATAAATGCAGGCTGCTTCGGCTTAGGAAGGTTAGTGTTCTCGGTAGTTAGCATCCAAATCATGGTTGACACATTTGGTCTATCGCTTGCAACTTCTTGCACACACAACAAACCAATCTGAACACACTTTGTAATCTCTTTCTCAAAACACTCATCAAAGATGGTTGGATCTGCTAGAGAAGCAGTCTCGCCATCATTCCATAGCTTCCACGCCTTTAAAAAGATCAAATTTTCAAAAGTTTCAAAGCTTAAGCATAAGTTATGTACTACACACTGATTGGTAAACTTACATAAGCTAAAAGGTTTAGATTGTTGTCTTCCTTGTGGGAGTTTTTTTTCCCACTTATGATCTCTAGAAATATAACTCCCAAGCTGAAAACATCTGATTTTTCTGAAAAGAATCCTTCCATTGCATATTCCGGTGACATATACCCGCTGCAAAAAAAAACAAAAGTTTCATTCAAGTTGTTATGATAAAACTGACAATTCTTGTAGGGAATGGATACTTACTAAGTTCCAACAACCCTTCTTGTGTTAGCTTCATCTTCATTCACTTGGAAAACTCTTGCAAGTCCGAAATCAGATATCTTTGGATTCAAATTCTCATCTAACAAAATGTTGCTGGCTTTTAGATCTCTGTGTATGATCTTTAGTCTTGAATCTCTGTGAAGGTACAAAAGACCTCTGCAAATGCCTTCCATTATGTTGAACCGAGTCTTCCAATCAAGAATATTTTGCTTCAATGGGTCTGAGAGAAGCTAGCAAAAGCATTAGAATTCTCTTCAAGGAAAAACAGAGTTAAGAAAGAGAGGATATAAGTTTACCAAATAGATAGGCATCCAAGCTTTTCTTTGACATGTATTCATATACTAACAACCTTTCTTCACCTTCAATGCAACATCCAAGTAACTTCACTAGATTCCTATGTTGCAACTTTGAAATCACAACCACTTCATTCAAAAGTTCCTCAAGTCCTTGCCCTGATGCCCTTGAGAGCCTCTTCACTGCAATTTCTTTCCCTTCTGATAATACTCCCTGAAGAAAAGATTACCAGTCACTTAACCTTTTATGAGATTATCATAAGGATTCTTGTTTAGTGCATTTTACCTTGTAAACAGGACCAAATCCGCCTTGTCCAAGCTTGTTTCTGAGAGAGAAGTTATCGGTTGATGTAGCCAACACTTCAAACTCAAAAAGAGGAAGATCTTTGAGCTTGACTTGGTTAGAAGCAGACTCGTTACCACTTGTAAGTTCTTCCATTCTTTGAAACAATAGCTCTGCACTTCTATCTCCCTCTGCTGCTGCAAAGGCAAATGATCAATGAAGCAAACAGTTTAAAACTATCATCAAGGAGTAAACAAAACTCTAACCTGGACGCTTTTTGAATTTCCTGCATGCCAATAGAACACAGACCGCAGCAACAAACACAACGCCTAGCACGGATGCTGTGATCACTACTGTTCGCTTACTATGTGTTTCTACAATGAGAAATCATAATTTTAATGAAGTAATCTTAATGGAGAAGAAGAAAAAAAATGAGACCATTAGAGTTTATTTTACTTACTGAATTCAGAATGCGAAACCCGAATATAGAGATCAATACCACTTCCTAAAAGTGATTGCATATCTACCAAATCACCACTCCAAAGCAAGCACCCGATTCCTCGATCATAAGCATAAGCAGTGCAAGAACAGTTATCTAAACAAACTTTAGGACAATCCTTCTCATTAGCTACAGACTTCTCGACATTTGCTGGTAATTTCATCTTCTGCATTTTATAAAAACCATCTCCTTTTCCTCCACCACCAGTACTTACATTGCACTTCAATGGAACTCTTCTCACACATTCACTAGTGAAGATCCCTCGGTTCCACTCTGTGCTATTCCTCGGCACATACCCTTTCACGCATTTACAAGGCGGAACTTCCTGTAAACCGCAGCTCGCGAACGGACCACATCTATTGTACGCATCACAAGTTGTTGATGGAATAATGGCGTCGACCGTCCAAGCTCTCGTGGAAGTGTTCCAGCTTCTCATGTAGAGAGCTCCGTCAGGATCCAAGTTAAAGTGATGCATGAAAGAGTCAGTAGCATATGAGATTAAAAACGTTCCTTGGTTATCATTGGAAACGTTGAACCCATCAAGAAACAGGAGAGATATCGAATCCGGTAAACCGATGAAAATCTGACCGTTCCAAGGTCCGCTACGCCAGATTGTGACATTTCTCTTCCAGATTATAATCTGAGGAAACGGTAAAAGGGAAATACCAGCTGTATAGTTCCCTGTTGAAGGATCTGTGTAGCTTCTCCAAGAAGTAAGGTTTAGATTCTCTCCGGTCCTATTGTTGATCCCAAAAGTCATTACTGGCAAGAAAGAATTATAAGGATGCTTGAAACTCTCCCACAGGATCTCACCGTTGTCTTGTAACCTAAGATTCCCTGTATCCATTAGCTGAACCCATGTAGCATTTGTAGCCACTGGTGGTACTGTGATGTTTGTCGACCATAGAAGGCGGCTTCGACCATCAGTAACCACGAGGTTTCCGTCTTCAGAGATTGAAACAACACCGGAAGTGTCGTTGATTGGGGCGTCCTTGTTAGCAACCCAAACAACCGTTTGAACTGGAACCTTATCGTACCAGATCCCAACGTAACGTAACCGAGTAGTGGAGTTTAAAGGAGTGAAGAAACCGAACCTGAACATACCGTTGCTGCAGAGAAGTGTCTCTGAGTCTTTGATTGGAGTTGAGAGCGTGATCCTGTCCTGGCCGAAACAGAACCTTACAGAGAAGCAAGAGAATGCTGTGAGTAGAATAAGAACAAGAAAACAACGTCTGTTGAGTAGAATCACCATAGGTACTATTTGAAACAGAATGGTTCCAAATTTTCTTTGTTGTTTCTCTTTGGAAGATTTTCATCTTAAAGAGAATCCAAAGAGAGGTCAATTAAATAAAGTAAGAAGACTTTGAAGATGGTCAGTGGTGGAGTTGGTGGAAACAAGAATAAGATTTGAAAGCAAGAGGACTAATTGCGTTAGACGACTTTCATCTCTTGAGTAGACTTTAATATGACTTACGAAGTGTATATTTCTGTGAAAACGTATGTATTACATACACTCCCCACTACCGTATACTGTATGTGAGCCTCAGACTAGAGAATAACTCCGCAATTACAAAATGTGTAAAAGACCACCCTTATTCTTTTTAGCCCAAGTATTTATAGTAGAGTTACAATCACAACGGTCTAACAACCTCATTGTAACGACCCAACGGCTTAACTAACTTGTAACTAACTGATCTACGTCAGCTTCTCTTTCTTCCCTTGCTCTGTCCCCCCAGTTCCTCTCTTCCTCACCATTGTTTTCCTTCAGAGCTTATCAACTTGTTTGTTTGCAGAAGTGACCCAATAAATATAGCAAAGCAACCCAAAACAGAAAATGATAATAATTTTCTCTGTCAAGAGACTCAAGACAGAACCTACTGTGGCTTCTCAAGAGCATGTGTCAGGTTTTTTTTATATGATTTTCTTCAGAATCAGTTTCTTCATTCAGGTTAGTTTATGCATCTCAGAGTAGGTCAAGTACTAGGATCTATCGAAAAATAAACAACACAGCTCACTTTCACTTAAGTTGTTTTTAACGGAGGTAAATAATACCAAATCTGTAATTAGTGAATCTGAACATAACTTCTCCGAAATACATCTCTTATTCTTTAATCCAACAATTAAACATGTGCAGGATAACAAAATTTGCAAACATTGGAGTTTCTCAAAACGTATTTATATTAAATAAACATACAAGATTGGTCTTGTGAGCTTAACGTCCTGTCATAGCTGTGAGGCTCACATCATTGATAGAGACATTCTGATGACTCTGGTCAGAAGATTCAGCCTCAGAAACTCCTCTTCTTGCTATAAATGCAGGATGCTTCGGGTCAGGGAGGTTCATGTTCTCAGTAGTTAGCATCCAAATCACGGTTGAAACATTTGGTCTATCGTTTGCAACTTCTTGCACACATAACAAACCAATCTGAACACATTTTGTAATCTCTTTCTCAAAACACTCATCAAAGACGATCGGATCCGCTAGAGAAGCAGCCTCACCGTCATTCCATAGCTTCCACGCCTTTGGAAAGAGACCAACCTTACATAAGTTTCAAAAGCTTAATCATAAGTTACTAAAACACTGATTAATACACTTACATAAGCTAAAAGGTTTAGATCATTGTCTTCCTTGTGTGAGTTTCTTCTCCCACTTATGATCTCTAGAAATATAACACCCAAGCTGAAAACGTCTGATTTTTCTGAAAACAAACCTTCCATTGCATATTCTGGTGACATATATCCACTGCAAAAATACAAATTTTATTCACAATGGTTATCATAAAACTAAATATCACAATGTTGATGTGTATGTTTACTTACTATGTTCCAACAACCCTTCTCGTGTTAGCTTCATCTTCATTTGCTCGAAAAACCCTTGCAAGTCCAAAATCAGATATCTTTGGATTGTGATTGTCATCTAACAAAATGTTACTAGCTTTTAGATCTCTATGTATGATCTTTAGTCTTGAATCTCTGTGAAGGTACAATAGACCTCTGCAAATCCCTTCCAATATGTTGAACCGAGTCTTCCAATCAAGGATCTTTTGCTTCAATGGGTCTGAGAGAAGCCAGCAAAAGCATTAGCTTTCTCTTCAAGTAAAAAAACAGAGCTAAGAAACAGAGGAGATAAGTGTACCAAATAGATATGCATCCAAGCTTTTCTTTGGCATGTATTCATATATTAACAACCTTTCTTCACCTTCAATGCAACAACCAAGTAACTTCACTAGATTCCGATGTTGTAACTTTGAAATCACCACCACCTCATTCAAAAGTTCCTCCAGTCCTTGTCCTGATGCCCTTGAGAGCCTCTTCACTGCAATTTCTTGCCCTTCTGATAATACTCCCTGCAAAAAAAAAGATTACCAGTCAATTTCTTGCCCTGATGATGGATTCTTCATGAATGCATTTACCTTGTAAACAGGACCAAAACCGCCTTGCCCGAGCTTGTTTTCGAGAGAGAAGTTATCGGTTGCTGTAGCCAACACTTGAAACTCAAAGAGAGGAAGATCCTTGAGATTTGCTTGGTTAGAAGTAGGCTCATTACCACTTGTAAGTGCTTCCATTCTCTTTAACAATATCTCTGCGCTTCTATCTTTTTGTGGTCCTGCTAAGGCAATGATGGACAAAGCAAACAAGTTTTGGTAAAAGAAACATTCTGACGCAATCTTCAAATGAGTAAAAAACTCAAACCTGGACGCTTTTTGAATTTCCTGCATGCTAAGAGAACAAAGACTGCAGCAACAAGCACAACGCCTAGTACAGGTGCTGTGATCATAAGTATTCGCTTGCTATGTGTCTCTACAAAAATTTAGGTGAAAAATATAAGTCAATGAGGAGCAAAACAAGTGAGACTTAGTAGAGAATTTTACTCACTGAGTTCAGAATGAGCGAGACGAATATAAAGATCAATGCCACTTCCCAAGAACGATTGCATATCAACCAAATCACCACTCCAAAGCATGCATCCTATTCCTTGATCATATGCATAAGCTGTGCAAGAACAGTTATCTAAACAAACCTTAGGACAAGCTTCCTCATCAGCTAGATATGGTTCCACATTAACTGGTACTTTCATCTTCTCCAGTTTCAAAAACCCATCTTCTTTTCCTCCACCACCACTATTCCTAAGTCTTTGGCACCGTAATGGAGCTCTTCTCACACATCCATGAATCCAATTCCCTCCACTCCACTCTGTGTTATTCCTCAGTACAAACCCTTTTACACATTTACATTGTGGATCTTCCCCGGGATTGCAGCTCCCATATGGACCACATCTACTGTATGAATCACAGTCTGTGGATGGAAACCTAACACCGACTCTCCAATCATTCATAGAAGTTCTCCAATCTCTCTGATAGATAGCTCCATTAGGATCCAAGGTAATGTGATACATGAAAGAATCATTTGCATAGGTCAATGAAACCATTCCTTGGTTATCATTGTTAAGGTTAAGCCCATCAATGTTCAGAAGGGTATCCATATCCGGTAAACCGATGAAAACCTGACCGTTCCAGGGACCGCTACGCCACTTTGTAACATTGTTGTTCTTGATTAGAAGCTCAGGAAACGGGAATGGAACAAGACTAACTGTGTAGTTCCCTGTTGAAGGATCTACATAGCTTTTCCAAGAAGTAAGTCCTAGATTCTCTCCGGTTTTGAGGTTGGTCATGAGATTCATTCTTGGCAACAAAGTATTATAGTTATGCTTGAAACTCTCCCACACAATATCTCTGCTGTCTTGTAACCTAAGATTCCCATCGTCCATTAGCTGAAGCCATGTAGCATTTGGATCCACGGTTACTGTGACGTTCGTCGACCAAACATGGCGGCGGTTTAGACCATCCTTAACCACAAGATTTCCGTCTTCAGAGATTGAAACAACACCAGAAGTGTTGTTGATAGGGGTGTCTTTGTTAGCAACCCAAACAACAGTTTGAACTGGAACCTTGTCGTACCAGATCCCAACATAACGTAAATGAGCAGTGGAGTGTACAGGAGTGAAGAAACCGAACCTGAAAATACCACTTTTGCTGAGAAGTGTGTCTGAGTCTTTGATCGGAGTGGAGAAGGTGATTCTGTCTTCACCAAAACAGAGCCTTACAGAGAAGCAAGAGAATGCTGCAAGTAGCAGAAGAACAATGTGACGACGTGCGTTTAGTAGAACCACCACCATAACTATTAGTGGTTCAAAGATTTGCTTTGTTGTTTGTTCTCTTTGGAAGGTCTTCCTCTAAAGAGAGGGTATATTAATATAGTTGTCTTTGTCTGTATAAGAATATTTTAGAAATGTGAAACATGAGTCCTAAAAAAATAATAATGTAGTGAACCATGCGGTCCAAGAAAAGGGGTATTTACTTCAACAAAAGTCTTCAAAGAAGGTCATCAATTAACATCCATCTCTCTGAACATGATAATAATGTGCTGTGAATGTCCTTGATGTACTTGATTTTCTCTGTCTTTTCGTGAAGTCACATCCTAATTATTCTTATGAAGAATATGTTTGGGAATTTGTGTTGAATTATTTGAAGTAAAGTTAAAATGCCAGAACTCTGTCAAGTTGCAATGCCGACATACTAACTATAGATTTTAGTCCTGAAATATTTTAGTATTCACACCAGCTTTACCATTGTTCTACTATGTCAAAAAAGAAGTTTCAAAAAAGTAAAGATGAATGTCCTTCTCTTTGTGGTTTTGCTTGGGTGTAATTACTGAACCACGGCACCAAATACAAATGTCAAGGTTGTTGTGTAATTAATACATCCATGAAAGTCAAAACTCATCTTGTCCGTATCCAAGTTTGTCTCAATACATATAGTAAAGTTACCCAAAAAGACCAAACCATAATAATGTCAAGTTTTCATACTACTCAAGAACATGGATCGTTTTTGTTTTCTCATATTCTTTCAGGTTCTGTTTCTTCATCCAGGTTAGTTAAATTCATCTAAGACTAGGTCTAGTTTCTGTACATTAATCTATTGAAATTATCAACACAACTTAATCAATTTTACCTATGTTGTTATAATTTTGATAATAATACCAAATCTGTAATTAGTGAATCATAACTTTACTTCTCTCATATAGTGTTTAGTTTCACTCTAACCATTAAACATACACAGAATAACTTTGCAAACATAGAAGGTTCTTAAAACATATATGTATATGTATTAATAAACATACGGATTAGCTGTCTGGGCTTAACGTCCGGTTACAGCTGTGAGGCTCACATCGTTGATAGAGACCTTTTGACTGCTCTGGTCAGAAGATTCAGCGATTGAAAATCCTCTTCTTGCTATAAACGCAGGCTGTTTTGGCTCAGGGAGGTTTGTGTTCTCGGTAGTTAGCATCCAAATCACAGTTGAAACATTTGGTCTATCGTTTGCAAATTCTTGCACACATAACAGTCCAATCTGAACACATTTCGTTATCTCTTTCTCAAAACACTCATCAAAGACGATTGAATTGGCTAGAGAAGATGCCTCACCGTCATTCCATAGCTTCCAAGCCTTTAAAAATACCAAATTTAAAGTGTCAAAGCTTGATCATAAGTTTGTAAACATTGATTAGTATACTTACATAAGCTAAAAGGTTGAGATTGTTGTCTTCCTTGTGAGAGTTTTTTCTCCCACTAATGATCTCTAGAAATATAACTCCCAAGCTGAAAACGTCTGATTTTTCTGAAAAGAATCCTTCCATTGCATATTCCGGTGACATATAGCCGCTGCAATAACAAAAGTTTCATTCAAGTTGTTAAGGTAAAAATAACAATTGTTGTTGGGAATGGATACTTACTAAGTTCCAACAACCCTTGTTGTGTTAGCTTCATCTTCATTCACTTGGAAAACTCTTGCAAGTCCGAAGTCAGATATCTTTGGATTCAGATTGTCATCTAACAAAATGTTGCTGGCTTTTAGATCTCTGTGAAGGTACAAAAGGCCTCTGCAAATCCCTTCCATTATGTTGAACCGAGTCCTCCAATCAAGAATCTTTTGCTTCAATGGGTCTGAGAGAAGCTAGCAAAAGCATTAACTTCTTCTTCAAGTAAAAAACAGAGCTAAGAAACAGAGGAGATAAGTTTACCAAATAGATAGGCATCCAAGCTTTTCTTTGGCATGTACTCATATACTAACAACCTTTCTTCACCTTCAATGCAACAGCCAAGTAACTTAACCAGATTACGATGCTGCAACTTCGAAATCACAACCACTTCGTTCATAAGTTCCTCTAGCCCTTGTCCTGACGCCCGTGAGAGCCTCTTGACAGCAATTTCTTGCCCCTCTGGTAATATTCCCTGATGAAAATATTACCGGTCACTTATACCGAGAGATTATACGCATATCAATACTTAAAACAGATTCTTGTTTAATGGCTGTACCTTGTAGACAGGACCAAACCCGCCTTGCCCGAGCTTATTTCCGGGAGAGAAGCTATCGGTTGATGTAGCTAACACTTTAAACTCAAAAAGAGGAAGATCTTTGAGCTTGACTTGGTTAGAAGCAGACTCATTACCACTTGTAAGTTCTTCCATTCTTTTATACAATAGCTCTGCACTTCTATCTTTCTCTGGTGCTGCAAAGGCAATGATTAATGAAACAAATAAATTAAGATTTAAAAAACAATCTGAAACTATCATTAACAAGTAAACAAAACTCTAACCTGGACGCTTCTTGAACCTCCGGCATGCTAAAAGAACGCAGAACGCAGCAACAAACACAACGCCTAACACAGGTGCTGTGATCATAACTGCTAGCTTACTATGTGTTTCTACAAGATTTTGTGAAAAATCATAACTTAATAAAGTCAAATCAAATGGAGAAGAAGAAAACAAATGAGACTATTAGAGTTTTATTTTACTCACTTAGTTCGGAATGCGCAACTCGAACATAAAGATCAATCCCACTCCCCAAAAAAGATTGCATATCAACCAATTCACCACTCCAAAGCATGCATCCGATTCCTCGATCATAAGCATAAGCAGTGCAAGAACAGTTATCTGAACAAACCTTAGGACAAGCTTGCACATTAGCTAGAGACTGTTCCGCAATGATTGGCACTTTCATCTTCTGCAGTTTCAAAAACCCATCTCCTTTCCCTCCTCCACCATTACTTACATTCCTCTGCCTCTCGCACTGCAATGAAACTCTTCTCACACATCCGTTACTCCAATTCCTTGCATTCCACTCTGTGCTGTTCCTCGGCACAAACCCTTTCACGCATTTACAAGTTGGATCCTCTCTAGAGTTGCAGATCCCGTAAGGACCGCATCTACCAAACGCATCACAACCCGTCGACGGAAACCTCACACCAATCCTCCAACCTCTAGCACTCCAGTCCCTCTGATAGATAGCTCCATCAGGATCCAAGTTAAAGTGGTACATGAAAGAATCATTAGCAAACGACATCGAGAACGTTCCTTGATTATCATTAATCAAATTAAACCCGTCAAGAAACAGAAGAGAGTCCACATCAGGTAAACCGATGAAAACCTGACCGTTCCACGGTCCGCTACGCCAGATTGGGACATTCTTGTTCCATATCAGAAGCTCGGGAAACATGAGCTCAGGAAACGTGAAAGAAGCAAGACCAGCTGTGTAGCTCCCTGTTGAAGGATCTACATAGCTTCTCCATGAAGTAAGCTTTAGATTCTCTCCGGTTTTAGTGCTGGTTCCAAGAGTCATTCTTGGTAAGAAAGAGTTGTAAGGATGCTTGAAACTCTCCCAGAGAGTCTCAACGTTGTTTCTGTTGTCTTGTAGCCTAAGATTACCATTATCCATTAGCTGAACCCAAGTGGCGTTTGAAGCCACTGTTACTGTGACGTTGGTCGACCATACAAGACGGTTTCGACCATCGGTAACCACGAGGTTTCCGTCGTCCGAGATGGAAATAACGCCGGAAGTGTTATTGATGGGAGTGTCCTTGTTAGCAACCCAAACCACGGTTTGAACTGGAACCTTATCGTACCAGATCCCAACATAACGTAAAAGACCAGTGGAGTTTACAGGAGAGAAGAAACCGAACCTGAATACACCACTTTTGCTGAGAAGTGTCTCTGAGTCTTTGATAGGAGTTGAGAAGGTGATTCTGTCTTCGCCGAAACAGAGCTTCAACGAGAAGCAAGAGACTGTTGCAAGTACAAAAAGAAGAATACGTATATTTGGTATAACTATCATAACTATTTGAAACAGAGTTTTGGTTTGCTGTTTGTTATGCAAGAAAGTAAGCTTTGAAATAGAGTTTTGCTTCATCTATAAGAAAAAGAAGATGAGGTGATGTTTGTTTCAACGAAGTAATAATGTGTTATGGTGGATTCAATCAATTAGCAATGAGAGTGGAATGAACCACCTATCTTGACTTATCTTTTGATGCAGCGTGGGAGGAAGATATTAAAGTGGGAGAGCTACTTGCCTTAGTGCGATTTTAATGGAGCCATTGTTTAAAACTTTTCTAGAGTAATTTGTTTATGCAAATAGAAAAGAAATATTACTTCTTTTTTGAGAATTCGGCCAAAGAAAACCTCAACTTTGCACGAATTGCCAAAAGAAACATGAACTTTTGGGCTGACCAAAAAAACACCAAACTTTCATTGACTTTAGAATTAATTAGCAATATTTTCGCTGACTTGCCAATTTAGCATGCGGCGTTTAGTGAAACGACGTCGTTTTCAAATGACATGAAACGACGTCGTTTTACATGATTTGAAATTAAAAATATGTAGACTCCTAGATTCGAACCCAGGTTGGTTGGTCGGTCAAATGGCAAGGTATTTTACCACTGGGCTACTGACACTTTCAATGTACTTACTAACATGTTTACTTTTATTTGGTACATATTAAATATAAAAAATTCTCTAAAAACTTAATAAAATCTTTAAAATTCCAAAAAAAATTAAAAAAATAAAGAATATTTTTATAAAATTAATTTAGAAATTAAAATTTAAAATAAAATTTTATTTTTCTTTTTAAAAAATAAAAATCTCAATTTTTTGGAATTTTAAAGATCTTTTTAAGTTTTTAGAAAATTTTGGAAGAGTTTTTATTTTTAAAAAAGAAAAATAAATTTTTTTTTTAAATTTTTATGCTCTAAATTAATTTTATAAAAATCTTTTTTATTTTTAAATTTTTTTTTGGAATTTTAAAGATTTTATTAAGTTTTTAGAGAATTTTTTATATTTAATATGTACCAAATAAAAGTAAACATGTTAGTAAATACATTGAAAGTACCAGTAGCCCAGTTGTAAAATACCTTGACATTTGACCAACCAACCTGGGTTCGAATCCAGGGGTCTACATATTTTTAATTTCAAATCATGTAAAACGAAAACGACGTCGTTTCACTTAACGCCAACAATAAACGACGTCAAATATTTCTGTTAAATTTGTTGACGGCGTGCTAAATTGGCAAGTCAGCAAAAATATTGTTAATTAATTTTAAAGTCAATGAAAGTTTGGTGTTTTTTTGGTCAGCCCAAAAGTTTATGTTTTTTTTGGCAATTCGTGCAAAGTTGAGGACTTTTTTGGCCGAATTCTCCTTCTTTTTTACTTAATTGTTAATGGATCTTCTTTTTAAAGACTGCGGATTTGACCCCTGGTTGCTCCTAACACCAGCCCTGGATTACCTGTCTGAAGTTAGAAAACTCGTCATTTTTATTCCATATTCTTCATCAAAATACTCGTAAATGGGTTATTCAACGGGGTGTGTGGCATGTTGATGATTGTCTACTTTTTGTGGCTCCTTGGAATCCTGTTGAATCTTTCAAAACACCTGAGATCTCGACCTTGCCAGTGTGGGTTACTCTTAAAAATATTCCAGATTTTTGCTTTTCTAGACTTGGCACCAGCCACATAGCATCGGGTTTGGGAGAGCCAATGCTTACTCACAAACCTCGTTTAGATCCAACAAACATGGGAGAAGCTAAAATACTAGTTGAAGTGGAGTTGGATAAACCGTTCCCGAAGCTCATTGCACTTGATGACAAGCAAGACAATATCTACTTGGTAGAAATTGAGTACTCTTGGATTCCTAGTGCATGTGAAAGGTGTGGTGCACTTGGTCATAAAGAGAAAAGGTGCTTATTACCACCTCAGCCACATGATTCTGGTCCTATTACAAAGGAGCCTCAAGTTACAAATGAAGAGGTTCCAATGGTGGACATTGTCAAGCTGCTGCAAAGCTCAAGCTCACCTACTACCCATCAAACACCTGAGATTTCAAAAAAGTCATTGGCCACCCTTCCGTCTGAGGGTGCATTTGCTAGTCCGATCACACATTCGCATGAGGTACACACTACCCCTTGCTCTCGGATTGATAACACTTTACCTCTATTAGCAGCCGATGAAGTTGCGCCAACTCAGTCACGTATTATGGAAGATATTCCATCACATTCTGTCATTTTGGAAGGCTATCAAGCTTCTGAAACTGAGCAACCAATTGATCCCCATTCTCCTCTCACTCTTGATCATCAACGATTCCATATGGAGCCGGAAACTCCGCTTGCATATGGGAAAGGTACTGGTTTTGATGTGGTTGGAGACTCCTCTAGTTATGCTATAACTCGAGGAGGAAGGACAATAAAACCAACATAAAAGGTTCAAAATATGAGATGGACAAGAGTTAGTGGAAGAGGTAAACAAGGTCGTCGAGGCCGAGGGAACTACAACCACTAGTTAATGTCTTCTTTTGTCTTGCTTTCTAGGATTCAAATGTGAATCTTTATCTAGGGTCTCTTTAAACCCTTTTATTTGTTGCAAACTTTATCAGACTTATGAGTGAAAACTCATACATGTATTTTCTTGGGTTTAATTTGAAAGCCCTTTTTCAAAAAAAAAAAAAAAAAAAAAACTATCGTCAGACACTATCAGATTTTTTTTCAGACACTAACTGTTTTCTCTAAAAGTTGCAATCAGTGTTAGTTAGAACCGTGAATGTACATTGAAAGACTAGCGTTAAGATCACAGAGACCAGTGAGACTGAAGCATGAGAGGTACGGTTCTTCCGCCACTGTTTGTTAGATAAACAAGAGATATGTGGCATATGTTGAATTTGAGATGTGACTCCACCTGAAACCGATCATATGATTTCTTGAACCATCGACGACTCCCTCAATGGTCACTCCCCAGACCACTTCATCCTCTGGTTTTTCTGTAATAAACACTGACCATTTTACTTGCTTCTCTCTTGTACTGACTTCTGAATTTCAAATATATGAGAGTAAAGTATCTCATTCTCATTAATTAATCTGTAATGTATACAGGACTTGACCAACTAGTATAAATCAATCTATAACCAAGTTATATGTACCAGTGTACAATCACTAAACAGACCGTAATAAAATCATCAATTAGAGAGTCTACTTCAAAGCAATGTAACTGACCATTAATCCCTGCCTACTTTGGCTAAAGACGGTTGGTTCGCTGAAACACCATCACTCCCTTTGTATCCAGTAACGAGCTCCTCAGTCACAAGCCTGTCCGTCTCCCTAAGGCTCGCTTCGAACCTTGAAAACAATCCAGGTCTCACTCCTTTGTCTGTGGATTCCATTGAAACTATCCTCGTCAGTGTTTCCCATAAGCAACATTGCTCCAAGGAAGTCAGCTTCATCCTTCACACGGGTACTACTCTCTTGGAAGGGACCTCCTTTTGATAGATCCAAGAATGCTTCTTCAAGATCCCAATCTGAACATAATTCTCCAACCAACCCAGAATCTCTTTAAGGGTAAAAGATAACATTTTTATGAATCAATGCATATACTTTCTTTTACCCATTACATACATCTCAAACAAGAGGCTGATCCGAAGGAGTGATGATACCGGATTCTGGCGCGAAGGATTCTCATGGAAGCCGAAGTGGCGGGAGACTAAGTCACGGCTCGATTTCGCAAAGCCCTTACATCGAAGCGATGATTCCTACCGGTGATGGGATCATTGGTTAGAGAAAGCAGAGAAAATGTTTTGGGGTTTTTGAATTTTGATTTTGGGGTTTTTTTTTGAGGATTTGATTTTGAAATGGATGAATGTTTTGACCATTCGGTTCGTTAAGCCGGTTTGATTCGATTTTCCCCCCGATATTTTCCGGTTTTTAATGATTTCGATCGAAATGAAACAAACCCAACAAGATTTAGTTCGGTTTGCTTTTGACAGCTTTTAACGAAAATAACAGTTGGTCAGGTTGGCTTTTTGTTACAGTTGGTCTGGTGGAGGGAGGGAGTAATGTTTTAAATCAACATTAATATTCAACTAGTACTAAAGTACATGGACTTGAATATCTCCCGACAAAAAGAAGGTAGTAAATCTGTAAATGTTGTTAACATAAGAATTAAACTTTATGTAAATGCAATTATAATTAATTATAGTATTAATGTCTTACATTAATGTTGACAAAAAAATGTCTTACATATATCAATTGAAAAGCATTTGAAAAATTAGAACCTTAATTTTGTATTAATTAAAAAAAACCTCAAATCCTAGGTGGCATTCTAAATGCCTTCTAAATTCTATTTCAAAGAATTCTAAAGCATCTAATATAAAATATAGCTTAATCTAATGTTGTCACATTATTCCATAATTATATAACACTAGAGAACATTATATTAACCTAAAATATATGAAGTGTGTATTCTTTCCTTAAATAAAAGCTACGGAATTACCTAATATGATTTATATATGTACGGAAATTAATGATTATGAATAATAAAGATTTGATAACAATTTTTGCATCCTTCTTCATTTTTGTTTAAATTTATATTATTAAAAAAACTTAAACAATCACATTAACCATCTAATAAAAAAATTAGAATTTTTTCTTATATGTTCTATTTTGAATTTTTTAAAATGACTTTAAATTACAAAAATGAAGAAACCTTTATATGTTATAT
>NC_027755.1:38919607-38934049 GCF_000695525.1 Brassica oleracea var. oleracea
ATGTTATATTTTGAATTTTTTAAAACGACTTTAAATTACAAAAATGTAAGTTTTCCTTAAGTATACGACTAAAAACATTAAAATGACATGCATCAATTCAATGATTGATTTGAAAGCTTTCAAAACCATATGGAAGATAAAAGTCAAAATAATTCAACTGTGAAAACAATACTGTTCACTTTTTTCAAGAATGTGTTCGATGGAAAAAATAAAGTTTTTATGTCATAATTTGTTTAATGTCCAATCCGATCAACCCATGATGTATTAATTATAGTTTTGTTCCATTATTTTTAATAAAAATTGATCCGATCCATCGGAAAGAAATTATATAATAACAACAAAAAATATTTTATATATATAAATAAAATGATCACATATATAAAAAAAACTATCGATAATATATACAAATAAATTCACTCTGCACAAGACGCAGGTCTTGAACAGGAAGAAGAACCTTTATGTTTTTTTTTTTGTAAATAACTCCAAATTAAAATGTATTTAAATGGAAATTGATAACAAAACATTATTTCATGTCCTCGATCAAGATAGACATTGACTCGTCTTGGTTTATATATAAATCATATTCAAATATGATTAACAGTTTAACACGTCTTAACATTTTCAGACGATCTTGTTGATCAAACATTACGCCTCAATGACCATTCAGTCTCACATTCAATAATGTGTTCTTTCTTCTTTAGTTTGATGTACAGTTAATTGTTTATCTTAAAAGTTAGTAAAACTTGTTGCATTCTCTATTATATACCTAACTGCCTATGACAAGTGACACAATTTTTTCCCTAAACTAGTAACACGTTTGCAATTTGATTTCAAATGTAGTTAACTAATTCTATACTCTTTGTTTATCTTCTAACAAATTAATTATTATTATTTTGCCTAAATGGCTAAATCTAACAAATTAAATGTTTACGCATATATGTTTTTTGCCGACAAGTGGTTGATATATTTTTCTGTGTCAGTACACATATGCAAATTGTTATTTGCTAATTCTATAAGTTGCACTTGTGACAGTCATAAACATGAAATACGGTTTATAATATATACTTACCAAATCATTTTGATAATCAGTTATGTCATCAACGTAGCGAGATTCCGTATGGTTTAAACTCTAAACATACATCGAGTCATCGACGAAGAAGAAGAAAAAAAGTATATGTGTGTATCATTCATTGATTCCTCAATATTTTTCTGTCAGCTTGATCTGATATTACATTTAAATATATGCATACATGGTATGTGTCCACTTGCAGTCGATATTAGACGTTTAACCTTTCTTTTTCCGGTCAGTCTCGTTGTTTAATCACATGTTACGTAAGGACCACTCTGATCCTTATAAAGATATTAATGGAGATCTGAAAAGAACATTATTATATAAATCTTTTGTTACTTTGTATCAATTCAAGCGGATTCTTATCATGTGCGTTATTGTAGAATTTAGACCAAACAAAAAAGTTTTATTTTCTGTTGTGGACAAGTGCGGTATTTTACAAGAATACGCACCGCGAGTTAGTTATCATGTGAATGGTGACGAAATGCGTTTTTCTAAGAGCGTAATTGAATTCCGCATTTTCAACTGTCGCCATTCGCCATTCGTTACCTTTTGAGGGGGCAGATAAAGAATATTGCGATGGCTAATGGCTAACGGAAAGTCTGCGAAATTCACAACATTTTCCACTTAACAAGAACAATTATATAACTATTATTTAATCATTGTCGCATGCGGCATCGGTTCATCAGTACATGTATTATCTCCCGAATATTTTGTTGGTGCGACAAAAATAATAGTTTTAATACAAATTCGTCAAAATTAGTTTCATTGGATCAAACGAAGCAGTCGCAAGTTAAATTACGCAACAGTCCGTTTACTCCCTCCTTACAGTCTTTCTCTTTTGATATTTTCATAGGGAAAGTATCTCTTTTTTTTTGTCATCTGTAGATTATATTAAACACATAAACAACAGTTCTTACAAACCAGAACCGGCAAGGAATACATTCCTTCCAGAGCCATAAGCCGGCGGGACTAAACAAAGCCCCCCAAAACCAACAAAGAAGCTGAAATCGATTACATAAACTTAAAAAAAAAAATGAGAAAGAGTCTTTAAAACTTCTAGTGTTCACACATAATCGTCAAGAAGGGAAGCTAGCTGGAGCCGGATGCTAGAATAAATGAAAAAGCGTTGGATGTCAAATTTATTTGGGATGAGAGCAAGGCTTGAGGACCAACACCTGAGGACCCGCCAGCAACCGTCACTTAAGAGCAAGCTTCATCCTAAAGAAGCCACAAGAAAACGGATCTCCACCCGAGCAGTCAATGAAGAAACTAGGTTGACAATCGTCAGCTCAATGACCCCACGCGAAAGAGTATAAGCTCCAAAGTCCCTTGCCATAAAATCCGGATAAACCCGTCGGTTAAATATCAAAGAACATCACATCCACACAGCACCGAAGCTTCGCAATGACCACACTAAACAATCAAACTCAAGGGTCAAAAGAGGCCACCGTATCGAGGACAAGCCCCAATATGAACACACTCCATAGCTAAAAGCCCTCATCAAGGACTCTTCAAACACAGCCACAGACCACTCTTTCACCAGAAATTCAAAGAACTCTGAACTCAATTCAAGACCAGACCACCATTGACCTGCCTAAGACACGTCTCTCCAAATCCGATGGAAGAAGTAACAACCCACATCAGAGCCGGCTTAGTCCTGCACCGCGCACCAGAAAACAGATTCGGAGCTAGAGAGACAACCCAAACAAGTCGATACAATGATGAACAGAACCAAACCTATACTTCATAAACCCAAGCAGACTCATATTGGGATCCGAAAAAAAACACCACAAACCGCATCTGTCGTTCCACTGTCTCGCCGTTCCTCCAACACCACCATATGAAGCCACCTTCAACCTCTACAGTTTCCGGTGAGACTCAGCCAGGCTCAGAGTCACGAGCATCTCGACAGGGTTAAAACCGATGGGGAGAAAGGCAAAAGGAAAAGGAGAGGAAGGGTTAAAGGATTAAACCTCCGGCACCGGCGGGTGCCGGACCGGAGAAGGCGGATCTTCTTGATCGGGAGAAAGCTAAGAGAGGAGCAGCAGAGGAATCGGAACGAAGGGTATCAGTGTTTTTGATAGGGAAAGTATCTCATTCTTTGAAATATTTTATTACTTTAGATAATATATTAAGACAACATGGTCAAAAAATAAAAATAAAGTAAAAAGCATACAGGTTTCCAGCGAGATCCCATTATGGTAATTATGGTATTGTCATCCTTAATTAATTTATGTCAAGTGCCATTTGAGATAATTAACTATAGTATATTTTTGGTCAAATGGATAACTATAGTATTATACAACTAACAATAATTTAATTTGAAATTTTAAAACCAAACCAAGCTGAAACACGAGTATGATTGATCTAGTTGCCAAACAAGACTAGAAAAGATCTGAAGTGAAATGAAAACAAAAAAAAAAAAACATGATTGAATGACACACCCACAAGGCTACAACAAGGCCAAAGGAATCATAATGAAAAAGGCACAAAAGAACACGGTAATAATAATAATTGAGAAGTCCTCACGTTACGACATGAGCGAACAATTTAGAAAGTCAACGTTGAAGGCTTCTAAAAAAGACGTCAGACTCATTCAGCCTTTAGTTTACAGTTTCTCATTGCGGGAAGTCTTATTCTTATCTTCATTCTCCTCTCTTCCTTCCTCTCTCTTTCTTTCGCCTTCTCATAGCTCCCCTCTATATATTATGACCAGACAACTGTGCTGTTCATAATTGCTTAGTCGTATTGATTTAAAACTGTTAACAAAAGAAGAACACGAAACTCTCTCTCTGTGTCTTGTCTCTCTCTCTCTCTCTGTTTCTATTACATTAAAAAAAGACCAGATTTTTGGGAAGGAAAGAGTCATTTGGGCTTTCTCCTTTTTAAATTCTAATGGCGGATCAAGTAAAGGAGAGGACTTTAGAGGAGACCTCTACGTGGGCAGTCGCTGTGGTTTGCTTCGTCTTGCTGTTCATTTCCATTGTCCTTGAACACTCCATTCACAAAATTGGAAGTGTAAGTCAACCATAGGTTTCTCAAGATTCCTCTGTTTTAGTGCTCTTTCTCTGTTTCTTCTGTTCTTTAGATCTCTTTTTCTTTTCTTTTTTTTTTCAAAATTTTAACTTTTCTTGTTTAGATCTTCTTTCTTTGCTCATCTTATGCTGTGTGTATCTCCTTATACTCTGTTTCGTGATCTTGCTCTGCTTCCTACTCTGTTTTTCTTACTTACTCTGTTTCATTCCTCTTCTCTCATGACTAAATCTGCTCTTTGTTTTTTTTTAATGGCAGTGGTTCAAACAGAAGCACAAGAAGGCTCTTTATGAAGCTCTTGAAAAGGTCAAAGCAGGTAAAATAAATAAATTTGACAGCAGTAAACCCAAAAAAACAAAACATCTTTTGCTACCTAACTTCATCCACTAACAAGCTTCTTATTTTTAACACTATATTTTTTTTGGTTATTCAGAGCTTATGCTGTTGGGATTCATATCACTACTCCTAACAATTGGACAAACACCAATCTCAAACATCTGCATCTCCCAAAGCGTTGCATCATCAATGCACCCTTGCAGCGCCGCACAAGAAGCTGAAAAATACGGCAAGAAAGACTCCGGCAAAAAAGGAGGAGACGACGATGAAAAACCCAGTCACAGACTTCTCCTTGAGTTAGCTGAGTCTTTTATCCCTAGACGAAGTTTAGCCACCAAAGGTTATGACAAATGCGCTGAGAAGGTAACTAAAAAAGAATCTTCCATTCTCCTCTTGTTGTTCATCCTCTCTAGTATATGATTGTGATTGATGGATTGTCTCAGGGGAAAGTGGCTTTTGTATCTGCCTATGGAATCCACCAGCTGCATATATTCATCTTCGTGCTCGCCGTGGTTCATGTTATCTACTGCATTGTTACTTATGCTCTTGGAAAGACCAAGGTAACTACTTTTCTTGTGCATGCTTGCAGTGACTAGAGAATCAAAAAGTAGTGTATGCAAAAAGATTTTGATTTATTGTTCTCTTGAGTATTGCAGATGAGGAGGTGGAAGCAGTGGGAGAATGAGACCAAGACTATAGAGTATCAGTACGCCAACGGTATGCCTTATGCGTTTATTAAATCAGATTTAAAGTCCGAAAATAGTATGAAAACTTATGGTGAATGCATTCATGTTATGTAGATCCTGAGAGGTTCAGGTTTGCGAGGGACACATCTTTTGGAAGAAGACATCTCAATTTCTGGAGCAAGACTAGCATTACGCTATGGACAGTGTGTTTTTTCAGACAGTTCCTTGGATCTGTCACCAAAGTTGACTACTTAGCTTTGAGGCATGGTTTCATCACGGTAGGAAACTGTGATCTTTTTATTTTATTTTAACTACTGTTTAGTATAACAGTTAATAAAGATTAAGAGAAAAAGCACGAAAGACAGAGAGAGCTCAAAGAATGTTTTATACATATTGATTTAATGCGCAACACTGTTTATAATACAACCTTCAATAACCAATCCTCTAACCACCATTACAAACTCATTTATAAGAAAATGATCTAACTTAATTCTTTTTTTTTTCAGGCGCATTTTGCTCCAGGGAGTGAAAGAAGTTTTGATTTCCGCAAGTATATTCAGAGATCATTAGAAGAAGACTTCAAAACTGTTGTTGAAATCAGGTTTGGATCTACTTCATTACTTTTTGATTATCTTAGAAAAATCCAAATTTGTCTAAATCTCTGGTAACTTATTTTGCAGTCCAGTTATCTGGTTTGTAGCCGTGCTATTCCTCTTGACCAACACAAATGGTAACACTCATTGCTTACCGCGAAAAAACCAATATCTATGCATCAATATTGGCACAAAACTGACTATGGCTTTCTTTTGAAACAGGACTACGTTCTTACCTCTGGCTACCATTCATTCCACTAGTTGTAAGTACCACAAACCATTGAACCAATAAACATTTCTTCAGCTATGTCCTTTTTTTGTTTAACAGAATGAATGTAATGTGCAGGTGATTCTAATAGTTGGAACAAAGCTTCAAGTCATTATAACCAAATTGGGTCTAAGAATCCAAGAGAAAGGTGATGTGGTGAGAGGCGCCCCAGTGGTTCAGCCTGGTGATGATCTCTTCTGGTTTGGCCGTCCTCGGTTCATCCTTTTCCTAATCCATTTGGTTCTCTTCACGGTATGGTTCAATATCCTTAACCACGCGGTTTATCCTAACAGTATGATAATAAACTCATGAGCCCTTCACTTTGCAGAACGCATTTCAACTTGCCTTCTTTGCCTGGAGTACGGTAAGTGTTCCATTTCACATTTTCTTCACACAAACATTGATATTATGGAGCCATACTAATTGTTATGTAATGAACTTTTTGGTATATGCAGTATGAGTTCAATCTCAAGAACTGTTTCCATGAAAGCAATGCAGATGTGGTCATTAGAATTGTTGTTGGGTAAGCTAACCATTAACTTGACTGTTTGATTCTTAGAAAATGCGGGAAAATAATAAGTCCTTTAACTGACATAGTTACAATCTTTGCAGAGTTGTTGTACAGATACTTTGCAGCTATGTGACTCTTCCACTCTATGCCCTTGTCACTCAGGTACTTGACACAACAAAAGTTTCAGTTTGGATATGATCTTAGTTTTAATTTATTTCTGACATTGTGTTTTGATGAAATGTTTGTAGATGGGTACTAAGATGAAGCCAACGGTATTCAACGAAAGAGTAGCCACAGCGTTAAAGAAGTGGCATCACACAGCAAAGAAGCAGACAAAACATGGAAGACACTCTGAGTCAACCACACCTTACTCTAGCCGTCCAACCACACCAACTCATGGCTCATCTCCAATCCATCTCCTTCACAACTTCAACCACCGAAGCGTTGAAAGTTTCCCGAACTCTCCTTCTCCTAGATACTCTAGTCATCATGACGACCACCAGTTTTGGGATCCTGAGTCTCAACGCCAAGAAGCTGGACCTTCCTCACATCATTCTCTTGCGCACGAAAGCTCGGAAAAGAAACCTGTTCTTGCGTCCGTGGAACTTCCTCCTATACGGACTAGCAAAAGCTTGAAAGATTTTTCCTTTAAGAGATAGATGAATCTTGATTACATGTTTTTGATTTTGTACTGTGACAATTTTTTATATTAAAAGAAGTGCTTGTACATTACTAAATGTATGTTACCTAAAACATCTATAAAGAAAAGATAGATGATATATTCTCTACAGCTTAAGAGTTTTTTTTTTTTCTTTTTTGAACTTCACCGCTTAGAGAGTTTCTCGAATGAAACACTCACATATATGATTCTGCAAGGTTCTAACGTTCTGTGAGTCTGTGACATTGGTGATAGTGACATTGTTGATAGAGGCTGAAGATAGGTAAGCATAGAAAGTCCCTTTGATTGGATAATATTTTATTCACCCAGAATTGAAAATCTTGTTCAGTCCTTTTAGTTACTCAAACATTTTTGTATTCATACGAATATATGGTTGATTGACATGTAGTTAACTGGTTACCGTCCTTTATCATTGAAATATATAAGTGATCAAACGATCATGACTGGGTCCGATTCCCTAGACTCAATGGCAAATTAAATATAAGAAAATGAAGTTCCGTAGCAGTCAAGTAACATACATCATTTTGGGGTTCTGTTTTTCTTTAAAATTGTGAATAACTGTTCCTTTGAGATTTTCAACAGTATTGGGATCTTTTTTTTTTGGTGATTGATGCATTCATGCACCAATTGACCAAGATGTGGTGAATGGCACAAGAGTTTTGACTTTTTGTGCATTAAGAATTTTTTGATGTGTCATACATATAGCAAACAATCAGATGGATCACTGGATATTCACCGTAGTGTAACTGTGGCACCACCGGGTGGATTTAAGCATTTTCAAGGTCCTCTAAGCTCATGTAATCTATACGGTCTTATGGATTGTGTATCAGGTCCCATCAGTATTTAGTACTCCAACCTGCAAATGCTTGGAAGGGTTTGTGCCAAAGTCAGATGATGAGTGGAAGTGGAACCGGGAGCTACTAGACATGTTTTAGTTTACTAAAGAAGTACAGTTTCTCTTAATCCGTTCTTGCACGTTCTGAGTTAGGTCGGGCTTAGAACATCTCTAATGTATTGTTCCAAATTTTACTCCAAAATGGAGTTGAGTTTTACTCCAATGTATCACTCCATTTTTTATTCCAAAAAAATATATTCATTTTTTATTTAGTTAATAATTGTTAGTAGTATCTTCAACTTATAAAAATTTAACAATTAACCCAACTATTTTATGTTTACAAAATTTCCATAAAATATATTTTATTTAAATTAAATATTTATCATTAAAAATACAACTAGAGATTATCTTCCAATTTCAATCCGTGGAGTTTTTATCATATGCAATTTTTCTAATTCAAAATATTTATATGCATTAAAAGAACATAAAAAAAACAAAATTTTGTTTTGTAATTTAAATTATGTATTGGGTCCCATTGTTTGTGCATATATCAAGTTAAACAAGTACAAATGTTATCAATCAAAATTTTGACCCACAAGATTAAAAAAACTCATCTATTCAGTTTGAATAATATTTCACCGATTTTAGTAGTTTCGAAAATAATTTACCGAATTAATTATTAAATTACTTATTTATATTATATTGTATTTATTTTATATTATTTATTCTTAGTTTTGACTTTTATGAGTTTGTGCATATTTTATGTAAACTATTAAATAATCTTTTGCGGAGTATTATATTATTTTAAGTATGAAATAAAAACATTAAAGATTAAAAGGATCATTTTATAAATAGAAAAAGTTCAACTCCAAAATGGAGTAATGAGTAAGATTATTCCATAAATAGAGTAATCCTGACCATTACTCTATTTTGGAGTTGAATATGAAGTGGGGCCGAAGAAGATTTTGCTCCGAAATTGAGTTTGGAGTCAAAAATTGAGTAGGATTAGAGATACCCTTAAAGACATCCTGTATTACATTTTTGTTTTCGTTTTATACTACTTTTAGCTTTCTGAGGGCTTAAAGACATCATGTATTACAAAAGGTTCACTAACAAACCAAATTTAGTCTGATAAAACAGAAAACAAACTTTCGAAATAATAAACAGAACCTACGGGGCTGGTAGAAGGTTTGAAGAGAAAATCATAAGATTTGGTATCTAGATCATGTATCACCAATGCGTCAAAGTAGTCACGACCCTGAAGCAACAATTTGTTCTTGTTGAGAATTGCTACTGGTGAGAGCGCAAACTTGGGTTCCCCAAACCAAGAAAAAGTTTTGGTGAGATCTATCGAACACATTATCGTCCATGCACCTGAAGAAGAATCGAACGACCATATCTCTTGGGTGGGCCAGTTTTTCTTGGATACGCACAAGCGATTATCGAGTATACAAATGGTGACGCTGTAGAGGTCGTCAGGTACATGGGCAAAGGGAGCTGTACAGATGACTTGGAAAGATTCGGTGTGAAGATCAAAAGATAAAACCTTGGTATCTTCTTCACACTCGGTGAGCCAATAAAGTGAACCATCTAAGTAGACGGGATGAGGGTGAGGATTTATCCGATAAGGAGAAGCAGGGTGAACTTGCCTCCAAGCTTTAGCGCTAAAATCGAAAACTTCACAAGTGGTGACGTCGTCTAGGCCATACAAGGATGAGTTTTGTCTTTACCGAATCCAAGCTTAGGAGGTGTGAAAAACACGTGGTTTTCAGACATGTCGTTTATGAAGCGTTGAATGGTGGAAAGAGGAAAAGTTTGATCCCATCTAGTGGCGGGATTGACCACGACGTTGACCCTCGGGTCGAAAACAGAGTAGAGGCACACCAAACACAAACCTTCGAGCATATGTGTCCAGACCATCATCAGCAAAGTAATAAGTGGTGACGAAAAGGGCATCTGGACCTCGTGATTGCCTGCGACGGATCAACTGTCTTTCCTGGAAACTTGGGGAATCGATTTCCGATTTCCACTTCTTGGACACAGACCTGAATCTCAGCAGAGATTTCACCGGAAGTCTCTCCAGTATCAGCTCTACAACATCGTCTGGAAGCAATTCCACACTCGAGCCATGTCTTTTGAACATTGTACCTCCTCGTATCTAATTTATCATTATTATTATTATTATTATTATTATTATTATATACACACGATCACACAAGAATCTGGAAATTTCGATTCAGATTCTTTCCATTAAGGAAAAGGAAGTTCCAACGATTTCCTTTCTTCATCCAAAATTTTATCGTATTTTATGAATCACAAAAAATGGATATCATCAAATTAAAACTACGATAATAATAATAATAATAATAAATTTTACCTCCGAGGAAATCTCTCCTTGGAATAATATTTACTCTTTCAGTCTCTTTGTGAGTGTCGATGTCTATGCGGCGCTTACAGGCGGAGGAGTAGAGATGCCGAGATCTCATCAGACACAACTCAGACAGTTACACCCTCTTTGGTCTTTTTTCTTCATTTTTTCTTTTCTTCTTTTTTTTCTCTTGTGGGCTTTTAACTGTTTGTTGGGCTTTTAACCCATAACCTTGTCTCCCTTTGTCGTATTAAAAAACTAAAGTAAAAGAGTGATTACATTTTAGTGCCATTTTCGTTTAAGATATCTTCAATTTAACTCATTTACTTGCATCGGTTTATGTCAAGATAGTTCTAATTTTGCATTACTTTGGTGGGAATGTGAAACAATTTCTTCTAAGCTCCACAACAGCCTCTTCAAAAGATTTTTCACCTCCTTTTGAGGTCTCGAAATCTTGGACCATGAACAATATCAAAATTAATGAAAACACTGAAACTAAAAATAAATTAAACTAAATTAACTATAAATTAACTTCAATCATGAAGATCTCAAACTTATTGAAGTGGTATTCTGTGACATATGTATGTAGACCATTGTAGATGACTTAAAAATATTTTTTGATACGTACCTTTACTTTTGAAATCGAAATAGCTGGTCTTAAAAGAGTTCAACATATATGTAATAAAACCTATTGGCGAATCTCCAACAAGCCAACAAGCAGATGTTAGAGATGTGGCTTGCTCTTGAAGTGACATCGATCAATAAATGAAAAGTTGACATGCCGCTTCCAATGTGAAACAATTTTCCTCTATAAAAACCTGCAAAACAGAAAAAAATATTTTTTTAGTGATAATATCAATGTTTTATAATATAATAAAAAAAGTAGTCAGTGAGTTTACCTCGAATCTAGAATCGAAACGATCAGGTAGTCATAATCATGTTTAAAATGGTGATGGTTCACCTCTCATCCTCTTGAAACGACACAACAATTTTAGTGTCACAAAATTAAACTCGCTAAAAGCTAACCTCAATTGTGAAGCTCTCAAACTTATTATAGTGATCTTCTGTGACATATGTTTGTAGACTTTGATCATAGATGCATGTGAAGATTTTCTAATATGTACCTTCACTTTCCAAAAATATTATTTCCAACTGATTAGCATGTCCAAAAATGGACATAAAAACTATATCAAAATTAATCAATGTAACAAATAAACTAATTAAACTAACCTCAATTAGGAACCTCCAAAATGTACTTATGATGTCATTCATGACCATTTGTACATAAACTTATATCTTGGATGAGAAGACATTTTTTTGATAATTTCTCTTACTTTCCAAGAAAGTTATGTAGCTAGTATCAAATTATCTCAAAGTATCACAATAAACGATTGTAATAGGTTTTAAGATTAAAAAAAAACAAAGTAGAATTCATTTGGATGCAACATCATGCATAGTTGACCAAATTATGTACTAGCATCGCTTGTAAGAAGTTTGGGAAAGAGACCAAATAGAAATTTGTGAGCTAATTAGTTGAAATCTGATATAATCGATAAATGAATCTAGCTTCTCAAAACTTTAAAGTTGAAAATAATTGAACATCTATCATATACTAAAAGGGATATATGAGGAGTAGGGAAGCTGTCCACGTCCTCAATTAAAATCAACCAATAGGGTGAGTTTATTTGTCCACGTCACACTCGGTTTGGGCTTTGGTTTTTTTTTATCCGTAATGTGAGGTATTTGCCCATAAGCCTGATCCAATAGAAGCCCTAAAATATGTGGGCTCCACGTTCTGTCCAGTTTATTTTGGTCGTAAAAGTTTTGTGTTTGATCTGATTTGGGTTTTCCACATTTGGTTCCATAATTAAGTCAAAATCTGCGTTTTATGCTTGAATGAATTAGGGCTTCATCATTATCTTTTTTCTTCCTCATTCAACCTCGCCGTCTACACTTATCTTAATCTGCAAACCTAATGATTGCAAACGTAAAGGTTGACATCACTGTCTCCGTACCCAACATCCATTCCTCTCTTTACCACCTCTTCTGGTTCCTGATGTCGTCCCTGAATCCACCGCTCTGTTTCGGCCGGCGAGACCACAAAACGATCCATGGAGGATTCGCCTGACATATCATGGGGCTGCAATATAGATTCAGTCGAAAACGCCACTTCTCTTCAGAGATGGCTAACCAATTCAGGCTTCCCGCCGAAGAAAATGGCTGTCGACTCTGTCGACATCAGAGAGAGGGAGGTGGGAGTCTCGGAATGAAATATCAACGAACAAACACTTGCTTAAGTTAAATTCAAAGGTATTAGAGCCAAACTCAACAGAATCGTTTTGAAACCCGTGTAGAAACTTCTTATTGTTATTGTTTTTTGTTACAGGAATGTGCTCAACTTACTTCTCAGTGCGCTCATCTACAAGTCCGAACGATGGCTCTTGCCAAGGAGCTGGCATCGCTTAAATTGTGAGATTACTTTTTGTTATTTGGTCTTTTGGCGTTCTCTAAAACTAAATTTTCAATCTTTCTGAGTCTATCTATTTTTTATTTATCCAGGGTTTCCGACATAAGCTTGGAGGAAGTTGATGTGCTGAAGCTTGCCTTTTTTGAGAATAACGCAAAAGACAAAAGATACAATAGACACACCAGGTTTGTTTCCTGTGATATTGTGGTTTCGGCCTATATTGGTTTGTGGTTTCGGCCTATATTGGTTTGTGGTTTCCTCAAGTCTCTGTTCTGTTCGTATGGTCTCAGCCCGTGCTTATTCAGGTTCTTTGGGAACTTGCGTTCGATTGTCGTCTGTGTGGAGCTGGTTTTTTGGTTCTGATAAGAACCACTTTCCCTCTTTTTAATTATTGTGCCTCAGTGTTGATTTCTTTCTTTTGGTGATTCAAAAGGTTGTCCGGTAGTGTGGAAAGGTTGTTTGTGTTTTTATGGTCTGTAATAATCGTACTTCAAATTACGTTAATGCAATTCAAAGATGAACAAAAAAAACAAAATAGACACACCTGCCAAGTCCTTGGTTACTCGAAACAGGTAGGCACATAGCTTATGTTTTGTTACAGCTTCCCTTCTCTCATTTTATCATGTAGGTATTATTGATGAGGTCCCCACGACTACTACTGTGACCAACCTCCTGATGTCTCGAGTTTTAACCCGATTATCTAACTGCAAGTGCACAGTAAAGTACGCAGTAGTAATGCGGGATCGAATCCACAGGGACCGATGATCACACGTAGAGTTGCAGACAAGTTAATAGCTACAGCGAATCAAAATATATTTTTGATGGTTTTTATTTAATTTTCTCTAGTGTCACAAAGCATAAACAAGCATGTAAAAAGATGATTTAAACGATTTGAAAACTATTTTAAAACAAACGTTGGGCATTGGGAATTCTCAGGGATTTCTTTTTAATCAAGATACAATTAATGGAAGACACAGGGATATATTAAGAACCGTCTAGAACTCAAACACGATATTAGAATTAACCTACTTCCGTAGCGCTAATTCTCTATGTTATAGAAATCTCCACACTAACTTCCGCTGAGTTTCAATTTCTAAACAAGCATTAAGAACAGGTTCAATATGTTCACAAAGCGCAATAACATCAACTTCCGAGGGTTAAGGACACTTTGCTCATCTAAAGTATTTTCGGAAGTTCAAACAATCACTTTCGGTGCATCAAACAATCTAATATCATGAACTAAGTGATCAATTCAGTTCAAGCAGTAAGAAATCCATTAGATGAAGAACCAAAACGTAATCCCTTAGTCTACACACGTTTTATGAATCAAAACATCAAGAAATCCCCTATGAGAACCCCTAAACCCAACTAGATGACTACTCACACATAACTAAGCAAGAACAAAACGATTTTGATGAAGAAAACATGATAAGATTGTATTAAAACAGAGTAAAGGTTCAGAAGATCTTCTCCAAATGGTTTTGAGATGAACTCCTTTACAAATCTTCACAAATCACACAAAACAAGTTACAAAACTCTCAAATCTCTCTCAAGAACTTGTAAATCTCCTTCTTGGTCGCCCCTGGTCTTTTCT
>NC_027755.1:38941544-38948402 GCF_000695525.1 Brassica oleracea var. oleracea
TTGAGGGGAGTGGGTAAAAAGGAGTGAAAAGCTCGTTTGTGCGTGTGGAGCCCGTAGCGCCTGAGATCGGTCGATCCACATAGACCGGATCGGTCGATCTGTGGCTGAAACCGTGGATCGGTCGATCCACATTGACCGGATCGGTCGATCCCACGTCCTGTGCGATCAATACTTCATTCGGTCCATTGTTCGGTCCATCTTGCTTCTGAATAAATCCCGAATGCGTTCTTTTCTTTCAAGCTATCTAGTAACCTGCATATTACACTTAAGAACACCAAAACGCATCAAATAGACCAAAACATTAATTAAAACCGACCATTTAATTGCTCCAAAACGAGTTTAAAACCGTTAAAAACACGGAATATCACCTCCAGAAATTCATGCTTCTGAAGTTCAACCATCTTCAAG
The DNA here is from genome assembly GCF_000695525.1 of Brassica oleracea var. oleracea. Taxonomy (NCBI): domain Eukaryota; kingdom Viridiplantae; phylum Streptophyta; class Magnoliopsida; order Brassicales; family Brassicaceae; genus Brassica; species Brassica oleracea. Next base: position 38,941,953 of record NC_027755.1, read on the forward strand.
CTCTTGCAAACTTTCTTTGAACTCCCCGGTATTGTTTTAAATTTCCTTTTGCATATTAGAATTCAACCACCATTGACTATGTTACCTATTGATTCATCCACTTTCAGATATAGTTGGCCAAATCCGTTCAAGACTCTTAACATAAACAACTCTGTTCAAGGCTCTGACATAAACAACTCTGCTGCAACAACCCGATTATGCATGAAAGTTGGTGTCTCAATCATGCTGCCGCGCAACCTAAACCAAGAAGAAGGCTTGAGAAAGAGTTATCGAAGAAGAAGTGTGTGTGCTGATACCAAGAAACAAACTATCACCGACCTAAACCAAACATCTATTCATTCTAAGAAGCCGCTAGTTTCCAGTACATATATCCTGGGGATTTTAACATTACCAGGGTCACGTGACTAACAACATTGCCAACATCGTTTACAGAAAAGCCTTCAATGGCCTCCCACAATCACTGGTATGTTAACTGCCTTCTTTATTAATAGTCATAGCATACACCATCGCCAATGTTCTTTTGTTGGACCTTAAATACGACTGTATACACCATCACTGCCTCTCTTCTCTATCAACCAAATTAAATACGATAAAACGGTCTCCTTTACAAAACATACTTTTTCAGGTTTAGAAGAAGACTATGAGAGTTTCGCCAACATGCTTTCCTCTGTTTCTTTCTCTGTTCTGTCTGTATCTGTCCAAAGAATCATCAAATGGGATCCACTGAACTACAAGACACAGATTTGTTTAGCTCTTTTTCTGAGAACTTACACTCAACGTTCTTCACTCCAACCACAAGCTCGCTCTGATCTGACTCGGACACGGATTCACCAAAGCCATAAAACGAGGATGAAAATCGTAGAGTTGACTTGGCAGATGAGTAACTATATGAGCATCAGAAGGTACAATTGGATGATTCTTTGGCAAGATTCGATTATTTTCTCTTTTATTCAATCTCATATTCCTTATTAAATTTTCTTTTTTTTATTCTTTTTGATTCAGTCTTGTGGTGGAGACAACCTATTATGATTCCTTTTCAATCAAAAGAAGCTTTAATCGATGAGCAGATCCGATATGTTCAGGCAAACGTGAGTTCACGTTTTTTTAGTTGATAATTATTTAGAATCTTTCTTTTTATTTGTCGGTTATAATACGATCGTTTATAAAATAAAAAGTTTGATTGTTCATTTTGTGTCTATAGTTCCAAAACTAGAAGGAGAAAGACGAGCAGCGAAATGATGATGCATTTAAACATAAAGCAAGGAGCTACCACAACCAATAGAGAGACCAAAGTCCGCTGTGAAGGTGGAGTTCGTTGACGGGACATTCGAGAACCATGGTACTGCTGGGGAGTCACCCAAGAAAGTAGTTTCATATTAATTTAGCATTGTTACTTCTTCTTTTTTAAGTCACGCAAGAACTCCATTATAAGTTTTTGTTCTGTTTTCTATTAACGAGATGTGGTTTTAAAGAAGGCTACATATTATATATAATGAACAACAGATAAAAGAAAGAGAGAAATGACGTCGTCTATATACTTTGAGTTTCGTACTTTGTTTTATAGAGGTTGACATATAGGAATCTTGCGTCAATATTAGACTTAGTAATTTCATAAAATTGTAAGTAAACAACACAAATTATCTCCTTAGTGTAACAAATAAACCACTGAAAACATAATTAAAAAAAAAACATTACAGATTTTTAGCTTAAATGTTATCTTTAAATTTACAGTGCTTAATTCTTTTTTCATGTGGTTTACTATCTCTTGCTTAGATCTCAATGATTTAAGACCTAGATATAGTAAGAATCTTTATCTTACGTTGTTATATTGTTTGACTTAATAGATTCCAAAGATTCCTTCCCACCATTAATCTCACTATCACTGCCTCTCTCTCTATCAACCAACCTAATCTATATACGATAAATCCGATCTCTACAAAACATATTTTTGCAGGTTTAGAAGAAGACCATGAGAGATTCGCCAACAATTCATAATCTCCGTCAATACCAACCACCAAAGTCAGTAATTCATTGCAATATAATTATCACTTTTCTCAATTGATAAATTACTCAGTAGACAAATCAAATTCTACAATAGAAATGGTGATGAAATCTCAGCTGGACAACTCAAAACTCGAAGAAAAGAACAACTATTCAATTTCCCTCATCAACGAACAACGAACAGGCCTAATTCCATAACTCCAATTCAATTTCAAACTCTGCATTTAACTTTAACTTATGTTTACCGTAAAACCCGTTACCGTAAAACCCGTTACCGCCAAACAATATGTGAAACTTTAATTTATCCATTAAAACCACTACGACTAAACAAAAAAAAAACATCTTAATCCACTATCTATTACATTTTTAAGTATTACAACACCTTTAATTATCAATAACCCCGCGCTTGGGTGTTTACGACTCAACGCAAACACACATTAAAATGAGACATCATATTTTAATATATTTAAATATATAATTTAAAATATATTATATTTTTAATAATTTTAAAATTACTTAAAAAGAAACTAAATTATTAAAAAATTAATATACAACTAAAACTAAAACAATATTTTGTAACATCAAAATAATAAATGAATAAAAAATATATTATGTTAATAAAATATATTTTAGATTTTAAAGACTTCTAATTCATGTAATATTACAAAATTCAAAATTTGTTTATTACAATTAATATTTTACCATTAGATATATTAAAATAATATTTTAGATCAATATTCAGTTGTCAATTTTTAACTATTACACATAAAAATATATTATTAAGTATGCTTTTTTTTTTGAAAAGGAGGTTTTATATTTTAAGTAGGTTATTGGAGTATTTTTTCTTTTCGTGAATATATTCGAGATGAGATTCCAATCTTTTAAACAAAGATAATTTATGTTCTATACATAATTTTTTTTTACATAACTCTAAAATCTCGGACTTGATTGTTCATATTTTATTAGTTAATTGTGTTACATGTAATAGAAATACTTACTTCAAACTAAAAATATTTTAAAAAAATCAAATTTAAAATTAGTTATATATAATTTAATATACAAAAATGTATATACAAATAAAAATAATAAATGTAACAAATTTAAATATATTATCCGCGCGTATCGCGGAAAAAAGATCTAGCAACACCTAAAAACATCATTTGTAGTAACGATATTAATAGAAATATGTGAAGTTATTATATGGGTTTTAATGAGAAGAAAATGTTTTTTAGCTAGACTTTGGATTTTCCCAAGCTATTATTATGCGTTTGAAAACACAGTGGAAATCAATAGAAAAATCAATCGAAATTTATGTCAAAATTGTTCAGATTAATAAATGATTTAGAACCCCAAAAGATCAGAATTTGATCTTAAGTTAAAGTAATTATAATAAGTTTTCTCTAGTGGTCATGAGTTCATCTGCTTATATATCTCAAATCTATATATAATAGCAAACTATTTTTTTTTATCAATGACATCATCATTTTTTTATAAGAAAATAAAAATTTAATCTAACTGTCAGATTTGTTTGTTATTTTTGATCTAAGGGATAAAAAGTTTTCTTCCTTTGAGTCCCTTACGTCATCAAAAAATTGTTGTGTCATCCATCTTCCTCAATCGTCTCCTCTTCAGAACACAACCCTTCGTATATGGCATCTTTCCTGAATAGTTTCATTCCCAATCAACACAACCCTTTAATCACACCTCTCTGAACAATATATGTATATTTATGTTCCCTGTTCTTACATACGATGCACGAATCATGATAGTAACACATCAGCCGTTTCTTGTAATTAGAGACATTTCAGAGACGTCCCGAGAAGATGTTCCGTGTAGTGAGGGGACAATAAAAAGTTTATGGGTAAACCGAGTTTACAATATGACGCCAGAGGACCTAGAATTTTTGTTCTTCTCTATACCAAAAATTTGCAAGATGATATCAGCTAAGGTCTAAGGAAGCAAGGAATATAATGTGAATCAACAGGAATTTGATTGGAAGGTTGGGGGGATCTGGAGACTGAAGATCGCAGAGGTATGGGGATAAAGGTATGTCGTTTCATGATCTAAAAATCGACCGTTTCATAAATTACGCGGACGAGAATACGTTGATCGGAGTCAGACGTGGCGAGTTAGGGGTGATCGGCAATATTTGGCGGTGGTCCAAGTTTAGTCCGCCTGAGCCGTGTAAATACAAAACGCTGCGAGTAACAAGTGACAGTTCGGATCATTTCCGTTACTGGTTTTATACTTCATCAAATGAAGAAGACGACCACGTGCTTTTAAGCACTTATTTGACATTATTTTTCTCACAGGCCCAATTATAAATTATTCCAAAGGCCCACTTAATCAAATAAACTATCGCATTACAACTTCTTTTTCTTTTTGTACTCATATATTCTTAGAATCGTTAGAGAAATATGTTGGTTCATCTAATTATATAATAAGCTTTTTATTAAACTAACAATAAATTTATCATTAATGTACTTTATTATTTCCTTAAGTAAAATTTACAGAATTGCCTAATGTGGCTAAAGTATATATGAAAATTAATGATTTTGAATAATAAAGATTTGATAAAAAATAGTGTAGCTTCTATCATATTTATTTAATTTTAAACTATTAAATAAATTAAACAACCACAATAACCATATAATAAAAATTTAGATTTTTATGTATATGTTATATTTTGAATTTTTACAAACGGCTAATATATATATATATATATATATCGTTTTAAATTAAACTACAAACCATATAAAATATAATATTTTAGTTTCAAATTTTACATTGAACAATTTTTTCGATAAAATTTTTGAACGATCATTGAAAACTTATTTTTTTTTTAAATTATAAATTACTAAAACTATTAATCCCACAATGAAAACTTTGTTATCAGTAATTTAATTTTTTTCTATAAAAGATATAAATGATCAAAAAAACTATATGAGTAGAAATCATAATTAAATAGACATTAATATTAAAAATATACTAAAATATATTATCTATGCCAGTATCATTTAAATTTAATAACATATCCTATCAAATAAAAAAAAAATATTTTTTGGATTAATAAAATTGATTTATAGGTTCGCACCAATTTGATTATATATTTAATAGTTACTGAATTTTAATTATTTAATATATATTTATTATTTCATAATATGTAAAAATATTTAATACATAAAATAATTTATATATATAATGTTGATCCCGTGCAAGGCGCGGATCTTAACCTAGTAATTATTATTCTTCATGCATTTACTAAAATACCAAAAAATCGAACCAAAACCGAATCAAAATCCAGGTTGAACACCCCTAGAAAGCAAAAACTAACACTTCTCATGGTTTGAAAAAGATAGTAAAAATTCAATAGTCTTAGAGAGAAACCATCATCCTTATCATAAATTTTACAGATATTCTTTTGTTTATTCAATAAGCAAAACAAAAGTTAAAATCTTTATGAATCTTAGAATTGAAAAAGGAATAGGAAAGAAACAATTATTATTGAGGCTTGCATTTTATTTTGCTATATGTTTTCTGGTTATAACCTTTATTTATATGGAAAGTTGTCTCTTTTTAGTTTTAACACTTATGTTTTTTCAACTCTATTTCTCATAAATTTTATTTTGTTATAAATCATTATGTGGATGGCCCATAACCAAGACCAAGACAAGGCCCAGCCGTGGCCAAAGGAGGAGAGAGAGAGTCGGCGGCTGAGGAGAGAGAGTCAGCCTATCCCTTGGCCGACTTAGATATATGATGTTTTCCATTTATCTGTTTTAGATCTTTTCCTATTTCATGTTGTATTAGGTTTTGGATAATTTCCTTTTTCTTATACTTTGTAATCCTTATATAAGGAACCTCTATTGTTCATTAATAATACACAGACAATTCCCCCATTCTTTTACAACACGTTATCAGCACGATCGTCTCTAGATCCCTGAGACAAATCTAAACCTCTCAAACCCTAAAAAGCCAAAACCGGCGACCACACCCAAAACCCTAATCTCGTTCTTAGTTCAATTAAGAACTCAGTTGATCCCTCTTGAATCCTAGACATTCTCAGATCACGTTCCAGCTCAGAAGAACCGTCCAGCTCGCGATCAAATCCGAAGATGCGATCGCACCCGAGACGACCCGATCTCCACGCAGCTCGCAGCCGAGACGCCTCCAGCTCGCGATCGTCTCATCCGCGACCCGATTGGAGTCCACAAGCGTCCGATCGATTCTCTCTCTATCTAAAGGTGGTCCGGTTCTAAACCCCTACAAAACAAAGGTATAACTTAATCTGAGAACCTAGATTGATCAGAAACCCTAATCCATTATTATGGAAACTTTGATCTTGATCAAAACCCTAAAAACCTACAAGATTAAAAATCGACAATCTCTTAAACTAGAAAGATAGAAATCGATTCCTTAGAACTTAAATTGATTGTTCCTGATTTGATT
>NC_027755.1:38948520-38949021 GCF_000695525.1 Brassica oleracea var. oleracea
GAACTTGAATCCTAAAGGCCTTGAAACCTTTAATTAAAACCGACAGCTTTAGTTTTAAAGTTGAAACCCTAAATTCATAAATTGCTAAGGTTGTTTGCATTACATATGAATTTGAATTGAATTGCATTCGTATTGTTTAATGAAATCGACCAGCATGTAGAAACATATGAATTTGAATCTGATTGCATTGAAAATCATATGGACGTGTGGCCTTTATCTCCCTGGTACATGTAGAATCATATATTAGGATTGTTCGCACCATGGTCAATTAGTTTTACATGTCTGATCCTATTGCTTGACCACATAGCCGTGCGGCTTGTTTGATTCGCACCATGGTCGATTAGATTGATTGTTTTCTCATAGATGCGTAAGACAAGTTTGTGGCCGAGCTTGTTATACCATGCGGCCACATGATCACATTGTGAACCTAAATTGAAATGATGATGTGATTCAGATGTCGAAAATCTCAAATAGAGACTACGCAGCCCTTATTCTCTCCTG
>NC_027755.1:38954003-38958313 GCF_000695525.1 Brassica oleracea var. oleracea
TATTGGCTGGCTAAGAACTCTTGGGGTGAGACTTGGGGAGAAAATGGTTACATTAGACTCCGTAGAGATGTGGAGTGGCCTCAAGGCATGTGTGGTCTAGCTCAGTATGGTTGTTATCCGGTTGCTTGACTAGCTTATCCGGTGATATGATAAACTGAAATGATCAAACATTATGTAGTTTGGTCTATTTTATGATTTCTTTAAAAAACTATATCGCAACTTACGCTTGACCATAAGCATTATTATAATGTTCATTCTGTTGCTCCATATAATAAATGCAACATTTAGTTTTCACTCCATCCCTTCGAAATGTATTTTGAAATTTTTTTACACATACTAAGAAAGTATATTAAAATTTCCTACTACACCTTAATACACAATATAATTTTATATTTCTATTAATAGATTAAATAAGTAAGATTGAACCTGACGTTTTGTTTAAAACCCTTGCGTTGAAAATCCAAGAGAATAATATGAAAAACAAAGACAATACTCAAAAAATATTTATTTTACCCAAGTCAGGTCGGGTATTTCGGTATAGAAGTATAGCACCCGTTCGGGTATTTCTGTACTTCAAGTCGGGTTCGGGTATTTTTAGTTCGGGTTCAATTATTTTGGATCGGGTTCGGATATTTAGATTTTGAAAAAAAAAATTAAAAATTTTCAATTCTCAAAAATCTTGTATTTAAAAATATAACTTTCACTTTAACTAATTTTTTATTTTTAATAGATTGAATGGTTAATAGATTTGGAGTTTAACATTTTTAAACTAAAAAGACATTAATTTGGTTATTGTTTTTAAATTTTGGATGTAAATTTTTGTTAATTCTTGAAATAAAAAGTTTGACGTGTATTTTAATTGAGTAACAAATCATTTTTTCTGTAATTCTATCTATATCATCTCTATTATTAAAAGAAAAGTACCCATTAAAAAAATACCTCTAAGTTTTCTAACTTATTTACACTACAATGCCACTGAGAATTAAATTAAACTACCTATTTTAATGCTTGTCTTTTCCAGTTAAATTAATGAGTTTTTTTAATAAAATTTAAACTTAATGTCATTAAATGAACCTAAAAATACATCATATTTAACGTAGCTTATTACGTACGAGTATGGCCCGATAATGAACTTGAATTTTATTTTTTACGAAAACGTGAATCACTTGACTTAAGCAATATTTAAAATATATTAACTACAATATAACACTAAATAACCAAAAACCGAAAATTCAAATCCGCGCTGGCGCGCGGATCATGGTCTAATATGAACTTAAAGTATTTGTAGTATCAATATAAATATTTTATATAAAATGAGAGATGTAAACTAGAAATATATGGTTAATTATACATATGTTCGGTTATCTTCGGATATCCATTCGGGTTCGGATATTACCCGTTCGGGTTTGGATATCCAATCTTTCCTAATTTAATACCCGTTCGGATATTTTGCTACTTCGGTTCGGATTTTGGTTCGGTTTTTTTGGATCGGGTTCGGGTGCGGCTTCAGATATCGGGTAAAGTGCCCCCCCTAACCACACTCACCTACGAGGCCGAATAAATAAACTAATAGTATACATTTATTTTATAAGTTTTACTTTTATATTAAGTTTTAAAAACTATATTGAATAGTTTTGGTTTAAAGTTTTATAAAGTAAAAATTATACTGTTACTTAAATATATAAATATTTTAATATTCATTTATTCACCCTAACCGCAAACGCTAGTGGAAACCAGATATGATGAAGTTTAGAGCGGTTCGAGACGATTTGTAGCGTTTTGTGTGATTGTTGTAGAACATCAAAATCCCTACAAACCGCAAAAGCTACGTTTGTGGATGGTAGCAGAAAACTAGTCATACCCTTAACAAAGTGAAATGAGCTGTCTTTATAGTTATATTTTAAGTTTTTATAATTTAAATTAAGATAATTTAATTGGTTATATATTTAAATTAGACCAAGTTATCTACAATTAAAATTTTCTTATAAGATTTATTTGTTTGCTGGGAAATAGATATTAGATTGTTCTAGGATTAGTTTTCACTTATATACATTATATGTATAATTTTTGGAATTAAACTTTCAGATCTTAACTGAATAAATTAAAATATCAGCAATCAATCAAATTAAAACAATTTATGAAACTTCACATATAAATGACATGTAGGAAAAAATAATTTAAGTAATATTTTTAGTAGGATAGATACTAATATATTAAGGGATTTATTGTTACACATCTTTCTATTTATTTTTATTTTTTATCTTTCTATATATTGTGATTTCTTATCCTTCTATATATGGGGTCAAAAAAAATCCTTCTATATATTGTTATTTTTTTATCTATTTATATTAAGAATGAAATCATGATGATATACAGTTCCTCTATTTACAAAGAGTGTTATTTTATCACATTTCACACTATTAAAAAATTGCAAAAAACACTAATCTCCATATTTAATGTATAATTAATAAAATAAAAATGATGTAAAGTAGAATTTTGTTGGTTATTTAAAAGGACAAAAATATGTAAATCCATATTTGAAATGTAAAATGACATTTAAAAAAAAACAAAAAAAAGAATAATCATAGAGTGACATTTTTTTATGAAACATAATGAGTATAATAGCAATACGAGGAAAGTAGACTTGCTAAAAATCAAATTAAGGAAATTTGTTCTCCAAAGATTTCGAAGCAAGCAGTGCAAACTACCATCACCACCTAGAGTCAACTTCCATTGCTTTCCAAATAACAACACTTATCCGTCACTCTATAAATACTCTTTCTTCCTGTTATCACTTCCTCACCACAGCAGAACAAGCCATATACATACATATACATAATTTTTTTTTTTGTAAAAATACATATACATAATTCAAGACAAGGAAAACACATTCATACGTTTTCGTGTAAACTTGGAATTCTTATTTATCGGATCCATAATAGTCAAAATGGTCTTGCGAGTGTCGTATGTTTTGGTGGTTCTAACCATTCTTTCCATGGATCATAGGATCTCTCAAGCCACATCCCGTGTTGCCTTTCAGAAGCTATCCATTGCTGATTACTTCGAACAATGGATGATCCAGTTCTCTCGAGTTTACGTCAATTCACTCGAGAAACAGATGAGGCTGGAAGTGTTCGAGAAAAACTTGGAATACATTGAGAACTTCAATACTAAGGAGAATAAAAGCTACAAACTTGGTGTCGACGAGTTCACGGATCAAACTGACGAGGAGTTCCTAGCCACCCACACCGGTCTCAGTGGCATTAGTGCAATTTCATCATCCGAAGTGGTTGATGAATCGATGTCATCTTGGAAATGGAACGTCAGTAATATCATTGGATTCTATGCCAAGAGCAAAGACTGGAGATTGGAAGGAGCTGTAACACCTGTCAAAAACCAAAGAAGTTGTTGTAAGCTCGCTGGACTTATATATATTATAAACAGTCTCTACAGATTAGAAAAAACAATGTAGTAATTAAACTCCACATAAAAGCTTAATACCCAAGTCAGGGTGATCATTCTAGGTTTCTAACAATGAAGTAATCATTATATGCGCATGCAGTTGGTTGTTGGGCGTTCTCGGCGATTGTAGCGGTGGAAGGTCTGACAAAGATTTCCCAAGGAAAGCTCGTATCACTGTCCGAACAGCAACTTCTAGATTGTGACAAAGCTAACCACGGTTGCAAGGGAGGATTAATGGACAAAGCTTTCAACTACATAGCACAAAAAGGAATTACTGGAGATGACGATTACCCTTTCCTAGAGGAAGATGGGATTTGCCAGTTCGAGGATGAACCCGTCATTAAGATCAGAGGTTACCAATGCGTTCCACGCAACAACGAGCTTGCTTTGCGCGAGGCAGTATCGAGACAGCCCGTCTCCGTTGGAGTGGCTTGGCATTTGGACAGTATCATCCATTACTCAAGCGGAGTGTACGATGAGCCTTACTGTGGTATCAACATGAACCATGCGGTGACTATTGTAGGGTACGGGACGAGCCCTGAAGGGAAAGATTATTGGCTGGCTAAGAACTCTTGGGGTGCGAGTTGGGGAGAGAATGGTTACGTTAGACTCCGTAGAGATGTGGAGTGGCGTGAAGGCATGTGTGGTCTGGCTCACTAGTGTGCAAACTGAAGATCAGGTTCAAGCGTTGAGGAGGAGCACAAGGATAAAGAGGGATCCTTCCAACTGGGTAAACACGAGAGTGTACTACAATGCCCAGGCTGTGGAGCATCCTTCTCAAGCCGTGTGTTCCTTTGCTGAGTTTCCAAACGAGCATTGTGCCTTTATGACAAGTTTGGATACAAGCT
>NC_027755.1:38959319-38999093 GCF_000695525.1 Brassica oleracea var. oleracea
GATATCTTTTAAAAAAAGAAACAAAATATTGGCAAGTTATATTATGTTTTTAAAATAAAAAGTAAAAAAATAGTAGTTACATAAAAAAAAAGAATTAAAAAAAATATTTTTAACGTCGTCAGCAAAACACTAAACCCTAAATCCTAATCCCCAATCCCTAAACCCTAAACCCTTGGATAAACCCTAAACCCTTGGGTAAACTCTAAACCCTTGGATAAACCATAAACCCTTGGATAAATCCTAAACTCTAAATAAAATCACTAAACCCTAAAACTCTAAACCCTAAACCCTTGAGTGTTTTAGTGTTTAGTGATTTTGATTTAAAGTTTAAGATTTATCCTAGAGTTTAGGGTTTACCCAAGGGTTTAGGGTTTAGGGTTTCGGATTTAAGATTTAGGGATTAGGATTCAGGGTTTAATGTTTTGCTGACGACGTTAAATTTTTTTTTTTTGTAATTACTACTATTTTTTATTTATTTATTTTTACATTTTAATTTTAAAAAGATTATATAATTTGACAATATTTTGTTTCTTTTTTTAAAAGATATCGAATTTGAAATAATGAAATTATAGTGGTTGTTGAACCTAGAGGTTCACCCTAGGGGGTGAACCCAAGAATAAGTCATTATATATTAAAAAAGAAACATGGGCATTTAATATGTTCTCATTATATTCGTCACGTAACAGTTTCACAGCGATTAGAGAATAAATACGCTGATGTGTCACGTGCAAAGAGCTTTTCACCCAAATTCTGCATAAATGTATTCACACTATATACTATTTTATGTTTTTTCAATATAAACTCAAATGCATGATTCTAGGGGTTATACAAACGTTTTACGTAAAAAGACAATTTGCAAAAAATTCTCTAATTTATAGGCCTATTCTATTGTTACTTAATTTTATTTTAAGAATTTTATCTTTCATGTGTTATTTTGAACAAAAATATATTTTTAATGATAATTAACGGTATCTTTATATATTAATCAACCATTTTTATATATTTTTATATACACATTCATGTAGGTGTGGACACGAATCTGATATTTGGAGTTTTGGAGGTATTGTGTTCCGATCTGTTTCGTCCGAATAATCAATTATCAGATCCGATTCGGTTCGTAGCCATATGGATACTCGGTGTCCCGGATATCCGGAAAAAATTAGATTTTTAACCGGTATCCGTTTCGATCCGTATAAATAAATTAAAATCTAAATAATATTAAATAATAAAAATTTATTACAAAAAAAATATTTACTTTTTAGAATACTAATAACTTATTTAATAAATTTAGTAAATAAAAGTATTGTAAGACATATAAAATTTAATATTTATATAACTTATATATTTAATTCATTAAATATATGTATATATATGCATTGGATCGGATATCCGTTTCAGAAAATATTAATATTTGTGATTTGCTTCATTTTTACGGATATTACATATTCTTCGCTTCGTAGAGCTACATATATCCGTATTTTTCTATTCGAATCAAAAAGGATAACAAATCGAATCAAGATTTACGGATATTTTTCTCAGTCCTACATACATGTGCACATTGACTTGAACACCTATATAAATAAATATTCACTACAAGTGAAAATTCTAATTCTCTTGGAAGTTGGAATATTCTTTTTAATGTTTCCTTTCATCATCGACCAAATTGTAATGAAATGATTTATCTTAGTAATTTTCTTTTCTTTTTTTCAATTATTATCTAAATTTGATTTGATTTTTCATGCATTTAGAAATTATAATATGAAACCATTGGTTCGACATCAGGACTGTCTAAAATTCATATAACATGAAACCAAACATATAATAATATTTTTTGGTTATCATCGAAAAAATAAAAAATCACAAGTATTTTAACAGAATAAACAAAATAAATATTGATTTAGAATGGTTGTTATATTTTAGTAGATTAAACACCAAAAACCTAATCTAAAATTGGACCGATATCCAGATTAAACAGACCTAATGTCTTCTTATTTTCAAAAATAACAAAATTAATAATTTTATTTCGCACAAGACGCGGATTATTACCTAGTAAGGATAAAAGCATACACTTAAAAAACATATTAACTTCATATTTTGTTATATTTTACTGGAGATAATTTGGATGGAAAGATGTATCTGTTAATCAAAATTGTATATGTTAATCAAAACTGGTTAATGTATACTTGAATGGTAAATGTATACGATTGTTGAAAAAGATGATTCAATTCAATAAGTAAACACCTTTATAGTTGCAATTCTTCAAAAGATCAATAATAATATGCTGAGTTGAGTCATTGTTCGCTTCTAGAGAACCTTAAGCGATCCAACCGGAGTTACGTCTCCAAATTTTGTCAATTACGAGTCTATACATGGTTGATTCTTTTAATTTTCTGAATTCTTTAGAGCACAAAGTTCCATAATAATAGCTAATTAATTGAACGATCTCGGTGGACCCAATGATAGTGGGGTGTATTCTTGTGTTCTTTAGGTTTGAACGGTATTGCAATAGCTTTGAAGGGTTCTTACTATTTGGAACTTGCTTAAATTTTTTGTTGAATAACAAGTCTTTGTCTGTTATTTGGCGGCTTCGTTTGGTTCTACAACTAACCAAAGATATAAACCGTATATAAAATATCTTTTATTGTCCATTCATTTGTTTTCTTGATCTTATTTCCTCAGTTTGACATAAATCGTATATAAATTATCTTATAGAGACATTAATATCAACTATTTATTCAGAACTATAATGATTTTATTATTAAGTAATGATGAAAAAAGTAATTTAGATAACAAATATATAGCTATGTTGTTTTCTAACATTATTTAATCCATAAGTACTCGATATATATATTTCACCACTTAAAAAATATAGTAAACCTTGCAGAGAAATGATTTAGTTTTAGTTTTAGTAAAATGTAAATTAGAATATATTCATGAATTAAAGTACATTAATGAGCCAATAATATGCCTATGAATTTTGTATTCAAATACATTTGTTGTAGACCAAAAGTCTTTATGATTTTAGTAGAAATCTTAAAGGATTTATTTGGTAAGTATTATGAACACACAAAAGGAAAATTTGGAGTATTTTTGTTCTACTCTGGCAGGGATGTAAAGCAATTTATTCTCATCTCTACAATTACAGTGACAGCAACAGGTGAAAAGTTGATGTGCCGCTTCCAATATGAAAGAGTTTTCTTCCTAAAAAACCTGCAAAACATAAACATATATTTTCTTTTAATGATAATATTCATTTTCTATAATAAATAACAAAAAAGTATACTAGGTGAGTTTACCTCGAGTGTAGAAATCAAATTGATCAAGTAGTCATAATCATGTTTGAAATGGCGGCGGCCCACCTCTATGGAGACTCTTTCTTCTCTGATGATGATGTTATCTTCTTTCTTCTTAAAACTTATGATCATCCTCCTCTTGAAATGTCATAACAATTTCAGTGTTACAAAATTAAATTAACTAAAAACTAACCTCAATTGTGAAGCTCTCAGTACTTATTATAATGGTCTTTGTGACATATGTTTGTAGACTTCTATCATAGATGCATGTGGAGATTTTCTAATACGTATCCTCACTTTTTGGAAAAGCTATTTATAATTCATTCACATTTCCCAAAATTTGTGGACATGATAAGAACAATATCAAAATTAATCATTGTAACAAATAAACTAATTAAATTAACCTCACTTGTGAACCTCTAAAATGTACTTTTAATGTCACTCGTGACCATTGTCCATAAACTTTTATCTTGGATGCAAATTATTGTTTTTTGATAATTTCTCTTACTTTCCATGAAATTTATGTAGCTACTGTTAAAGGATCTCAAAGTATCGGCAATAAACGATTGTAAGAGGTTTTTTTTTTCTTAAAGTACAATTCATTTGGATGCATGATCATGCATATTTGACCTAGTTATGTATTATCATTGCTTGTAAGAGGTTTAGGAAAGAGACCAAGTAGAAATTTGTAAACTATTAGTTGTAACCTGATCTAATCGATAAATGAATCTAACTACTCAAAACTTTTAATTTGAAAATAATTGAACATAACACCTAAAAACCATCGTTTGTGGTAATATTCGTAGAACTACATGAAATTATTATATGGTTTTTAATGAGAAGAAAAAGTCTTTTAGCTAGACTTGGGGCTTTCCCAAGCTATTATTATGCGTTTTAAAAACACATTGGATATTGATAGAAAAATCAATCGAGGTTTGTGTCAAAATCGTTAAGGTTAAGAAATAATTTAGAACCGCTAAGATCAGAATGTGATCTTAAGTTAAAGTAACCATATTAATTGTTTCTTCAATGTTCATGAGTTCATCTGTTTATATATCTCAAACATTAACTTCATATTTTATCATATTTTATTGGAGATAAATTGGATCAGAACACTATAAAAAAAATTCACATTGATAGCACATTATTATAGCACGTTTTACTGAACTGCTATCGTATGTGCGTTTAAAATTTTCGTACTATATAATAGCATTCGATAAACGATAAGATAGAGTGAAACCTAAAATAACACTTAATTAATGCTATTTTAAAGATTAAGTGAGCGGGAATATAAATCACTCATTCCGCCAATACTTAGCGAAAAAAAATTATACTTAAGAGCCAAAATATTATTTAAGCGGATTCCATAATACTTTCAAAGACATATAATAGCATTTTTCTAATGCTAAGAAAAGCTATTTTCTAACATTATATTTCAAACAATATAACTCTAAAGTTAAACTACATACCAAATCATAAGCTCTTTTTTATATTTAAACACAATTTGTAATTTCCAAAATTCTTTAATTTTATAACTAAATATTAACATTTATATTTAATAATTCATTTTAACATTTATAACCCCTAAATTAAAAATTTAAATTCCAAACCCTATATCTAAACTCCAAACCTATTCCACAAACCCCAAATATACTTTAAACCCTATGTACTATACCAAAAATTGAAATATACACTGTAAAACTAATATTTTTCAAATTAAACATCAAATCTTAACATATAAATTACAAACACTACAAACACCTAAACATGTTTTTAAAAAAGTTCTAAAATCAAAACATAAACTTTAAATTTCTAATCTTTTTATACTATAACCTCAAATCTTAAAATTAAAATCAAAATTTCATCTTTTTAATCTTATTCTATAACTTTCA
The DNA here is from genome assembly GCF_000695525.1 of Brassica oleracea var. oleracea. Classification (NCBI taxonomy): domain Eukaryota; kingdom Viridiplantae; phylum Streptophyta; class Magnoliopsida; order Brassicales; family Brassicaceae; genus Brassica; species Brassica oleracea. Next base: position 38,964,505 of record NC_027755.1, read on the forward strand.
AAACACAAACCTTAAATCTTCATTCTATAATTCATCTTCATTCTATAATTAAAGTCTATTTTGAAACATAAACCATACTTCTCAAACATTGTCTTGATCATATACCCTACATAAAACAAGCTCACCATACCTATATACTATTAAAGCTTAAATAAACTAAACATAATAAATAATACACTCGTCGAAGACATGAAAGAAAATAAATACTCTTAATTTTCTATTGGTTAAGATAGTGATGTGAGGATCGCCATTTTTGACCATTGATTAATTATAATCAATGGTTCAAATCCAATTTTTGTGTGTATCTTTCTCTCTCTCCAAGATTTCCTCTCTCAACTTATTTTTCTTCTTTTCTTCCAATCTTCTTCTCTCCAGAATTTTGTCTCTTCGACAATCAATTTTTCATGTCTCAATCTTTAACAATCTCTCACATCCTTCTTCTCCATTGCTTCTCTCTCAATTATCTCTCAACAACGACGACGCCAACGAGGAGCTCTGGTGTGACCAGCCCCTGAGTCATTCGCAAGCAGAGGAAGAAAAGCTCTGGTGTGGAAAGATTTACGGGTTGAGTTTGACGGCGGAGGAGGCAGAGACGGACATGGATTCTCCACCTCTACAAAGGAGGGAGGGGAAGAAGACGCGACGCCGGCGAGATGGCGAAAGAAGATGGAGGAGAGGAAGATCTGGTGGAGACGACAACAGCGAGCAGGTCCGAGCTCTGGTGTGGAGAGGACGGTGACGACGGTGAGCAGGTCCGAGCCAAGGAAGAAGACGCGACGGCATGTGGAGGCGTAAGAAGAAGAAGCTGCGGTTTAACTAGGGTTAAATTTTTTAGGTTTTGTTTTAATATGATTTAGATTTGGTTTAGCGTAGAGTTAGGGAAATTGTAGTGGTTTAACTTTATTTTTTAATATCTGATTTAGTTTAGTAAACCAGAATTTATTTGTAAACCAATTTAAATTTATAAATAAAATTTATTTTATTTTTAATTATAATTATTTGTGGTTTATTGTACAAAAGATCTATTATAGCACCAATATATGAATCGCAATGAATTTGTAACAAAAAAATAGTGCTATAATTAAAGTTAATAACAACCTTCAAGTATTGCTATCATATCTGCATATTTCGCATCATTTTAAAAATGCTATCGTAGAGGGGTACCTATTATGGCTGCCGATGACATAGCATATGAGAAAACGCTATGAAAAGCCTACCATAGCATTTTTCGTGAGCTAAGAATGTACATATTTCTTGTAGTGGAAATATGTATATTTTAGTCAAAATTGTATATGTTAATCAAAACTGGTATAATTGAAACTCATGTGAAGACTAAATGAAAATACTTGAATAGCAAAAAAATCTCAATATTATTGTAGTACCTTTTATTTATGTATTATAGTTATTAGGAAAGTTTATATTATGTATTATGTGTAAATTTATGGATAGTAATATCATGTTAATGTTACTAGTTTTTATCTTATATTTTGTATCAAACACAAATCAATGATGTATTTATTCTCTATTTTTTCATACTTTTGAAAGGAAAAACAAAAACAAAAACAAAATAAAAGAGGACTACTTGATTTTTTTTTTTTTGACAACAGGACTACTTGATGTTTTGATCAAACAAAATATAGTCAGGATTGAGAAAGTACAGGAGCACCTTTAACAGTAAAATCTCTTAATGGCTGTTCTCAGTAGCTTTTTGTTAATATTTTCAGACAACTTATTAATTTAATTATATTTTATTTTATTTTTAATAATTTAACCAATTAAAATGAAACATAAGACAAATGAGTATTTTGAATAGTTAAACTCATAAGAACAGAGGGTTCTTCCGGTTCATGGCGTGCTCGGAGGTTGGATAGTTCTCTAGATGTCTCATATGAGATACTACTTTGTCTATCTCCTAATCTCGTTATTTTTTATATGAGAATTCCATTTAGAAGCTATTGTTAGAAAGTGTTAGCGCATTAGTAATAGTGCAAGGAAGCAGGTTTCTTTGTATTTCCGATTCAATTTTCTTGTATGGAGTGTTATTCTTTCAATATGAATATCTTAGATTTAGAGCTTTTACGGCTTTGTAATATATGTATTATGAAGTAAATTTAACAACAACTAGAAAATAGGCTGAAGATATAAAAAGAATCATATGCATACTTTCATCACCATGTAATACTGAATTATATAAACATAAATATATCTAGACTAATACATTTTTTCTTTACCGAAATTAGAAATTTCATATCTTTTTTCTTAAAATTTCGTCATTTAAAACAAAGTAAACAAAATCAAACATGTTTAGTTCCTTGGTTGCTGCTCTTGCCCATCTGAAGCCCATTTCCATACTCACCATCCTCCACAAACCTTGACCAATACCAATGTGACCTCCACACTTGTCCCATTTCCTCTATCGGAATCCCTTTCGTCTCCGGCAAGAATATGTAGACAAAGATCGACATCACCACAACGAAGAAGGCAAACACAAGGAATAAACCGAATTTCAAATGGCAAAGCATCGTCAAGAAAATCTGCGCTATTATAAACGTGAAGATCATGTTCACCGACACCGTGATACTCTGCGCCGCCGACCTTATCTCCAACGGGAAGATCTCACTAGGTACTAACCACCCTAGCGGACCCCATGACCACGCGAAACCCGCCACATAGATGCATATAAACGTTACAACCACTATAGCATACCACTTTGGTAGCTCACCAGGGGTCCCGTCTACCCCAAACTTGGCCCCGATGCATGCAGCAACCACAGCCTATAGTCACACAAGAAAAAATGAACACCATATTTTCATTAGTGTAATGGATAGACTAATGCATGCAAATAGATTTTGAAAACCATCTAGCTGTACGACTATACATGAGGTCTAAACCATGATATATAAAGGATTCTATCTAACGATAATTGATATCTAGACATACATTTACGTCAGCATGAATTCATTATTTATTCTTGGTCAACTTTTTTTAGTCAACGTCAGCATGTATTCGTATATCTATATTCTTACCCAATAAAATCACTCTCTAGGCACATATAAAGTCAAGTATAAGTTCATATCATGATATCAAACGATTTATATCCAATTATGTTTATATATGTTCATAGATCATGACTTCATATGATAAGTCAAATATGTTTATGTCCGATAAATTAAGAAAGTAGATATATGTGTTTCCTTACCTGGCATATTAGCATTTGTGTACCGCCTTCAAGAAAGAGAAACCTACGTCCCCACTTGTCAACACCGTAGATCGACACAAGCGTGGCGGCGACGTTAACCGAGCCAGTTACCACGGCTGACATGAGAGACGCATCGGTCGTGAAACCAATGGTGTTGAACAAAACGGGAGCGTAAAACATAATCACATTGATTCCAGTGAGCTGCTGAAAGAAAGGAATCATAATGGCCATGGTGAGATGAGGCCGGTACTTACGGCGGAGGAGGTTTGTCCACGGATGCTCTATCGACTGAGACTCTTTACTAGCTGCTACTAAATCGTCAAACTCTTGGCTGACGTCATCGACGCCACGGATTCTTCTGAGCTTGGTTTTTGCCTTCTCGTGCTGGCCTCGCTCGATCATTGAGTTAGGAGTGTCAGGGAGGACCAAGGAGCCGAGTGTTATGATAAGAGCAGGGACCACCGCACCACCGAGACTGAGCCGCCATCCCCAGCCGCCTTTGATTTTGGCAAAGAAGTAGTTGAGTACTTCGGCTACTAGGATTCCGATAGTAATCGAAAGCTGGAAGCCGATGTTTAGCGCTCCTCTATATTTGTATGGAGCCATTTCAGATAGGTATAGTGGCACAGACTGTAAATATAAAAATTATAACATGTAAACATGTTAGGTCAGTTACGTAAATATGTTATAACCTCAAGAAGATACGGTCCGAATATGACCTTTTCTAACTAAAGATCCGTATCGATGAATGATCAAAAAGTTATAATATACGATATGACGTCAAAAACTATGTATTAACTGATTAAATAACTGAAAAAAGGAGAAAGAGACGTCACGTGTTTAAAGAACAGACCATGTGCAATTGTGGATATTCAGCCGAAAATAAATCAATAAGAAATTAAATAATTGTTGTATCATATAATATAATGTGGAAAGTAATGAACGTTGTTGTAAACTGATAGTAAAAGCAAGAGAAAAATAATAATGTCAACTTGACCTAATTATTTGATGATTATGTTCAATGGAAGTGGTTGGTCCATGACTTTTTTAAAACCAAGGTACATTTATAGCGAAATAAATATAAGATTCAGTTCACTGAATTTTATAAGATACCACGTAGAAAGTTTGTCCAATTTGATTTTTTCTACTCGTGACTTTAATATGAAAATGAACAATATATAATTTTACTATTATGGTTAGTAATAGTTGTTAAAATCATCATAGCTGAAGTTTATGGTTATATTAGTAACAGACCTGATTAGCGAAACCGATACCAAAACCAAGCAAGATACGGCCGACGATGAGCATCCAAACGTGTTTAGCAAAGCCATTGATGAGAGCTCCGGCGCAGAAGAGTATACCGCCGAAGAGCATCGAGAGCCGTCGTCCGAACTTCCTCGTCACGGTGGAAGCCACCAGCGACGAAATTAGCGCTGCCAAATACAACGACGAAGTGAACAGCGTAAGCTTAGGACTATCGTATTGACAGTACTGATTCGTTGTCGCGTCTTCTTGCTGTTTACGGTAAACCGACGGGAAAAATCGACGGAGAAAAGACGGCATCGACGTCACACCACCTGTTATATTAAAATTGATCAGACAGGGTTTTCATGACTGTATAGAAACATATGGGGATATTTAATAAAATATTTTAAAAATCTGTAAGTTTGATGATTATGTGTTTTTTTTAGTCATATGGGTGTTTATGAATGTAGAGAAACATCAGAGGCAGTTTTGTTGATGTTTCATTATGGAACCACTATTAAAGTTTTGGACATGGGGATGTATGATATCTAAACAGATCCTTGTGGGATGAAAATGTAAAAGCTGAGAAATAGTGAGATACTTACCAGAGATACCAATATCGTATCCGAAGATGAGACCACCCATGGCAGCGACGACGCAAGTGAAGAGAACAAAGGGAGTGAGTTTGCCGGGATAAGCCTTTTGGCCATCTCCGGCGACAAATCCACCGGCAGGCATATTTGAAAGAAAGTTTAAAAGAGAACCCTGAAGTTTTTAGTTTTTTTTATAACCCCTCTCTTTTGCTAAGATGTAAGCGAAATTGAAAAGAAGTTTGATGGAGAGATCAGACATCACTTGAAAGAGTTATTTATATAGACAGTGGGGAAGAGAAGGTTATGGTTCCGTATAAGTGTTGAGCTGTATTTGATTATTTTCAGAATAATATGATGTTTCTCGTAATTAATTTTTTTGCTAATTATCCACATCATAAGATAATTGAATAAGGTTTCGCTGTTTCATGATTTTGAGCAACTTGGTGACCGCTATGTGAACATGCTTTTATATTATTATTTTTTTATTTTTTCTTAGTGAACTTATTACAAATGTTAGTACGTAGCTTGGTTAGAGCATAGTTATGATAGGATATTTTCTCATATTTCTCCTATAAAACATAAATGAGCATAACCCTATTTACTGTGCATAAAGTGATAAATTTTAGGTGATAACCGTTTGTCAGATGAATAATGAAGTGTGTCATAGTAAGATAATTAATGGATTAGTGAAATAGAATAATCATGATTCATGAAACGTTTTAGAAATGGTTTTAGTAAATTTCATAAAGTGAACAGGTATCTAAACAAATTAAATCCAACCAAAGCTGACAAATCAATTTTGTAAAGTTGTGGGGTTGTCATAACTGTGTAATGTGGATGTGAATAATATTCTCGCATATGTCCGCATGACTGTAAAAGTGTAAATCAAATACAATTCTTACTTCTTCTTTTTTGTCATCTTACAATTTTTACTTTTAAGACCCACTTGATGGTTCAACGGCTCTATCCAATTCCTAATACCCATCCAGTAATTTCCAAAATAGGCTCAAACAAAACATTTATAGAACTATATGTTACAAAATAAACATCTATAGAACTATGACATAGTACAATCGTACCATTATACCACTCATATCAATTTTTAATACGTTCAACATAGTACTCTAGAGTATGTACTGTACTTTGTACCCTTAATTTGACTAATATCAGTTTATACGTATTAATAATTGTGGAAATAAATTCACTATCGATTACTTGAAAACCAGATAACGGTAACGTTAATAAATAGTTTATGACTTGTTATCATGGCATTAAACGTAACCCAAAAGAAGAGTCGAGGTCGGTGGACTGGGTGGCAGAATTAATTGTACAAGTCATACTAATCAGCAAGGATCGCACTTCATTCGACGCTCCAACTAGTTGGCTTTATCTATTTGGATAACATTAAATTTTGTTTTGGATACATGTTTCTATAATTAACTTGTTTCATGGGATGCAGCATGGTTTTTCTTATAACGTGACCTCAAATCTTTCTTTACAGATGTAAAGTTTTTTGTTCACAAATAGTTGTTTTTTCGACCACTCAAATATCTGGTTTGCAAGAAACAACATAACAATGCACCAATAGTTACGTGGAACTCTTATCCATATTCTTTCTAAGTTTGAAATTTGTTTCTAACGTTCACATATATAATTCCGTGATATAACGTATGAAATATATACAATAATTATAATAAAATAAAAATATTTTGTTTCCACAATCTTACTGCATCATATATAAAATATATGTAACCATTTACTAAGAAACTTTTTAATAATGTCATGTAATCTATAGAGACTTGGGTTTTTGATGTTAATTAGATTTTCTGATCAATTGGAAATATAGCTTGTAATAAAAGAGCGAATTTGGATAAAGAAAAAGTTAGGGGGAGTAGAGAAATTATTCAAAATAAAGGGTCTAGATGTAAATTTGAAAAATCCGGGCTCGTTCTTTTCCGAGACTCGTGGCACCTCATACTCCAAAATTCCTAAATAGCCCTTGAACAGGTCCCAGGTTTTTACCAAACTGTTTCTTTCTTCTTATTTCAAATCCAAACTCACGCAAAAACAATCAAGTTTTTTTTAACATCGGCAAAAAAAATCAAGTTACATATTTGTCAAATACGTAAATATAATTGCCACAACATTGATATTTGAAAGGAACGAATTATAACGTGTTTGTAAGAGTAAATTATGAACGTTGTGTAGTGATGCGTGATAAAGAGAAGATATTTATATGTAGGACAGAGACTAAAATTTTAAAATATAAGATGGAAACAAATGGTCCCGTGTGTTATCTCAAGGGAATATAAAAAGATAAATTTCAAAAATAATATCTACGCAAAAATGAATTAAACAATAGGAGAAAAAAAATTGAAAAAATGATAAATGAAGTCAAGGTCAACTAAAGGAAGGATGGTCCCAAGTCAGTGGCGCCCATTGTGTTTGGGTTTGTTTGACTCACCGCCATGTGTCTTGACACAACGCGATAAAATATTTGATTGTTCAGTTCGATTATAAAGTGATATGTTTTGGTTTGGTTCGCGCTTGCACCAAATCAAGGGCCAATCTCTACACAGACACCAGAAGATAAATCTGAAGGATAAAATAAGAGAGCAAACGAAGTTTTTTTTTTTTGAACACATGAGCAAACTAAGTTCTATGCCGCTTTTATGACGGATTACTTCTTTGACTTAGCTAATAGTTAGTTAGTTACATGCATCATCAAATCATTATAATGGTTTGATAAAATTCCGAATGTAGAAGAGGAAATTCTATTTTTGAAGTATAACGTAACAGTGGCTTATACTTTCCATATTCATAATAATGTGCATATCATACCATACACACATTTCAGCATCCATTGAATGTGACTTGACTAGTAGTTTCTTGTGTTGGTAACAGAATTCTATTGAAATTAAATATAAGGCGTTGACCGACAAAACATGTTTACTCGTGCCGAACGGCTGAAACTAAGAGCATCACGGTGGAATTCTTAGCGTGAGGTACTTAGCGGAATATAAAAACCTTTTTCTTAACTTTTAACTAAAAAAACTAAGAACCGACTCTTAAATATTATTTCGCTAAGAACCTCACCGTAAGAACTCTCCAATAATCATTTTCTTGTTAAAACCCACCTCTTCCTTCTCTTCTGCAAGAGGTGAGTTTGGTGGAGTTCTTGTACTGTTCGCGAGCCCCAATTACATATAACGGTCCGCGATTGGTTAGTTTTTAATTTTTTTTTTAAATAATAATAATAAGAACCCCAAATAGAGTTTTAGGGATAAAGATGCTCTAATGGCGCCAATCAAAGCAATTTTACAGCAAGACTTAGCTGGTCTCTCCTTCCGTTGACTTTTGATTTGTATTTATAGTTCTACAAAATAATATTTAGAACATCTTTATCCCACGTACCCTAATGGGTCTCTTAATTTATTTTTAATAGCATTTAAGGAGTTAATTTAGGTAAGAGACTTGATTAAGAATCTTGAGACTTTTTCCCTCTCCATTGCGTCTCTTATTTTATGGTACTTAAAAAAATTATTAAACATTTTTTTATTAAAATTTAAATTTTTTTATTACATAAAACCTCTGTTCTAAAAATCAGCCGCCTGGGCGCTACGCATCACTCTTTCGCCCCGATTTATGCCAAATCGGTTAAAAAATCGGATATCCGATTTTCTCCGCCTAGACCGCCTAAATGACCGCCTAGCCGCTTAGGCGGCCTAACCGCCTAGGCGGCCGCCAAATCTATTTTTTTTTATTTTTTATTTTTATTTATTTATTTGATATAAAATTTTATAAATATCATTTATATTCATAATTTTGATGAAAATTACACTATATTAAGTTTATATATTCTATTTGTGTATTTTATACAATTTTAAACATGAAAATGTATTAATGTTATACACAATTAAAGATTAACATGTTTTATAACATAGTAAACAGTCTAAAAATTCCGCCCCGCATAATTTCCGATTAATCCCCGATTTTCTCTTTAGGCGCTAGGCCCAACCCGACCGCCCGACTAGCGCCTAGCGCGTTCCCGAACAGGGCATAAAACATAATAAAATATAACATTTTAAACATAGATTTTTAAATTAAAACATGAAAATAAAGCTTACTAAAATAAACGAGAATTATTTGAAAGAATCATCTAAGCTCAGTTGTTGTCTTCATCACGTCCAAATTTATGCCATATATATTCAACCAAATCGAGACCGAGATATCATCGTCGCGGAGAGCAAGCGTATCGCCTCGGAGTCGCCTCGAGAGAAAGAGAGAAGACGAGGCGGTTGTGAGAGAGAGTGATGTTGAATGAATGACACACGCCCCATGAAACTCGTCTCTTCCGCGTCTTCATTAAGCTACGTCTCTTGGTTAATTAGCCAATTTTTTTAAACCTAAATACCCTAGATACATGGAATTAGAGACCGCGATAAGGGTGGTCTTAGGAGACTAAGAATAGTTGTTCAAAAAAAAAAAAAAAAAAAGACTAAGAATACTTACAAGGGGGGAAAACAATAATGCGTACATATATGCGCACACAGAGATACGTTATATACAAATAAATAAATAAAAATAGTTAAAAAAATTCATCACTATGGCTACTCGCAAGGTAATGCTTGACTGCTTGGTGTATAATCAAAAAGGCATTTCACTAAGTCCTAAATAATTTTCACATTTTAGTGTCCTGTTTTTTCAAAAAAAAATTTCTGTTATAGGTTACTTAAGTTTAGCTTCCATCAAAAGAAAACTAAGGGAAGTGATTTGTTTCCCTTGTTTTTTTTAATTATATAGAAACCCTAATACATAACATTGCCACATCAAACACTAAAGATGGAGGATAACACATCCAAAACTCAGTATTGCATTAAAAAGAATGTGATAACAAACCGGTGTTTCAAAACATTTTCTACAAATTTCTTTTCATGGTTGTTACCATACTCTAACTATTCTCCATCGATCCCATAAAGCCAAAAAAAAAAGAATGAATAGGGGAAGAGATATTGTGACAATCAAGATCAAGCTCTCTAGCCACTTCACTTCAACATGAGCATAATATGGGGTAAAGCAGGAATAAGAAGAAGGATAAAAACAACGATAAAGAGAATAATGGCGTAACAAGTCCATTTCCTCGAGCTCTTTTGGTACTCCCTAGCATCTTGGAGCTGATCAGTCCCTCTTCTCACAAACGAACTTGCCTTTGCCACATGACTCTCTATATTATTCAGTTGCTGCCCTTGCGCTTCCACTAGAGCCGCCATGTCCAAGAAAACTTGGTGCAACTCGAGTAGATTCTTCTCAATCTCCTTCACTGCATCATGCCTTTCTTGGATCTCAGATATAGTGTCCATGATCTGACCTCTTCCTTGCTCTTGAATCGCTTTTTGGAGAAAATTTTCACTCTCACCGCTTGCAATCAAGTTATCTATTGTTTGCTCGTCAGCTTGTTCTCCCGTTATTGTAAAATACCTGCGCAGATTCCAACATAGTCATATATCCTTGGAACACAAAAATAGCAATAGCTTGCGATACAAGAAACATAAAAAAGGCAAGACCTGCGCTCTACGGTTTCTTTATACTCATCGTTCATTCTTGCGCGTAGACCCTGGAAACTATCCATCAAGTCCTTGAGCTTCTTCCCGAGACCGCTAACCACAGACGACCGAGTCCTATCCGTAGATGAACCGGGCCCACAACCAGGGACATTACGGCTATTAGCGTTAGCTTTCTCTAGGGCTTCGAGCTTCTGCTTAATCATTTTGACCCTCTTAAGGACCTGACCTACGTCTCCATCCATCTTAGCTCGTAGCTCCTTCACCTTCTTGGCATTGTGAACCGTCTTGCATTCTTCGTTAGAGTCTTGAAGCTTCTTATAAAGAGTCTCGATTCCTTTCATGTCATCCTTCACATTCTCGACATCCTCGAAGAATTTATCGAGGTTCATCGTTTCTTGACCTGCTTCAACATCGCCAAATTGAGCCCGGTTCCTCTTGAATGAATTTGAGAATAAGTCATTCATTTTTTTACTATTTTTTTAGTTTTGTACAATTATTATTTTCTTGTGATTTTTTCTTTTTAGTGCTTTTGAATGATGATCATCACCCTCGTCCTCCTCTCTGCCTGAGTACGAGGAAGATGCGAGGAGGTTTTGTTGGGAGGTTTATTTTGTTCGCATGCAGTTTTGGTAATTGTCTAAAATAAGTTAATGGCATAACTTTTTCTTAACCAAATTAGGAAATTATCTCATTTTTTAAAACGACGTTATTACCCTAGTAATGGGCCGAGCTTAGAGCCCAATTAAAGGTCCAATATTCTGCTTTATGCATCTTTCTTCGTCCAAGACTTGGTTTTGGTAAGGTTTTGATGAGGTATCGAAAAAATCAAAATATGCTGCTGTTTCAATCTGAGTCAAATATTCAATGCGAGTATATGTAGTCGCTGTTTGTTTACATAATAAGTTGTATATGTCACGCAGGGAAGATTCTGTTACAATTGAGGAATATGCTTTTAATCAATAAGATAACGACTCTTTGTTTTAATTTTATATATCGTGTTCCTTTTGTCAACTTTACGAGAAGAACGTATGAGACTCGAAATATCTTGCTTGCACACAAACTCAACATCGCATATGTTACTTGTAGGTGACGTAACCGCTCAGACCAGAAAAACCTAACTTGTACTCCCATTCTTGTCTCTATATATATAATGTCTATGTGTGTTTTGCTTGCAAAATTCTATGAAGTTGTTGTAAGAAAGAGAATACATAAAAGACACTCTTATACAAGAAGACATCATTCTACACAAGATTCAAAGGTTAATTAAGACATGGCATCGGCTTTTAGATCATCTACGGCGTTGGTTCTTGTATTTGGTGTAGCGGTTTTGTGTTCCGTTACTCCTGTCCAAGGTTGGAGTAAAGAAGGTCATATTCTTACATGCCGGATTGCTCAAGTAAGTTGATGATCTATGTGTATTGGAATCAAGTACTCTAGTAATTGTCTAACCTTTTGTCAGTCATTTTGGACCGGATAATCTAAAATAGTAGAGCTAATAATTAAATAAATATTAGTTGCCACCATATATATATATACACTTATCCAAATAGTGAAATATTAAACAAGTTACCGAAGCAAATATAATTAGCCTTAACATTTATGATCACTTCAAACTATAAATTTAGATCTTAGATCGTATACGATTAAACTAATATTGCTGAAAAATGATATTGCTATGAAGTTCTACAAGCAGGTGAGAACATTTAGGCAACGGCTGCTTGAACACTGGAATTAGACTCCATCAAATTTTCTGTAGTAGTGTATTAAATGAATCCATGGACCCGAATTCTAATTATAAACAATAATGATTTTGATAACTGTATTAAACATACCTATAGTAAAATTTAAAGTATGATTGACATAATAATTATTGTAATTAAAAACCGGAAAGTTCCTCATTTTTAGTTTTTTACTAGTCACCCGCTCTAATATCTTATATAGATGGTTATGCATACAAGTAATTAAGACTAATGGGATATTGAGCCATATCAAATTTAAAGATTCTATTTGGCAATTCTTACAAAGTCACACCACTAATGGCGTTTATGTGGTGTGAACAGAATCTTTTAGAAGCAGGACCGGCACATGCCGTCAAGAATTTATTACCGGATTACGTGAAAGGAGATTTATCGGTATTGTGTGTGTGGCCTGACCAGATTCGATATTGGTATAAGTACCGTTGGACCAGCCCTCTCCATTACATCGACACTCCTGACCAAGCCTGCTCTTACGAATACGACAGTAAGCCATAAACCGAAATCTCTTTTACTTCCGGTTCTATCATTCTTGAGCCGTAGTTAACAAATGTGAAAAATGATTTTAATACCATAAATAATTAATAGGGGATTGTCATGATCAACATGGGTTAAAGGATATGTGTGTGGACGGAGCAATACAAAATTTCACGTCTCAGCTTCAGCATTACAGCGAAGGAATATCTGATCCTCGATGTATGTGGTCTTTTGTATTCCTCCAAATATTCGTTTTGATGTGTTTTTCACTTAATTTCCTATAAAGGATTTTTAAAATTATTTGTAACTGATTATAATCTTGTTTAATCTCACAGATAACATGACCGAAGCCCTTTTGTTCTTGTCTCATTTTGTGGGAGATATTCATCAGGTTTATTATTCCTCCCGATTCCACATTATATAGTTATTGTATATTTGTTGTTGTCAGATATTGAATTCTAACTAGCTTGTTACTGCTTAACATATTTATATATAATTCTTTTAAAAGCCGATGCATGTCGGATTCACAAGCGATGAAGGAGGAAACACGATAAAATTACGCTGGTACAGACACAAATCAAATTTACATCATGTAAGTTTTTTATATACTTTTACAACTTTGAAGAACTTCATTACGATCAAAATTGATTACTAAATGAAAAAAAAGAAATGTAAAGGTATGGGACAGGGAGATCATTCTCACGGCTCTAAAAGAATACTACGACAAGGACTTGGATCTTCTCCAAGAAGATCTTGAGAAGAACATCACCAATGTAATACACCATTCACTATATTCTACAAGGATTTTCATTTGTAATCGTTTTGTAACCGGTGACTTATACATATAAACGGTTTATCATAAAATATTAGGGATTATGGAAAGACGATATATCTTCGTGGACAGAATGCAAAGATCTTCTCGCTTGTCCACACACGTAAGTTTTAAATTGTTTGGGTTGAAAACCGGTTCAATAGCTTGAAATGAATAAACTGAAAATGTATTTGTAGGTATGCTTCTGAGAGTATAGAGTTAGCTTGTAAATATGGATATGAAGGCGTGAAGTCAGGTGTAACACTATCAGGTCATCGTGTACTTTTTTTTTAATCTCATACGAAACAAAATAGTTTAATTACAAACCGAATCAAATAAATTTAACCAACCGAGTTGACTAGTATGAATTCAGTTTTGAGTTTTTATTTTAACAACTGAACCGAATACCCTCGATTCTGATTGTCAAATACACTTTGACAATATGGTATATTTGACAAATATCATTTGACAAATGTCCTCCAAACAACTTATGTATGCTTTATTATCTTAAGATTCAAAAGACTAAACAAAGTTTGAGATGTTAGAGTAGTCGTTTCAGACTAAGTATGCAAATTGGCGTTGTAAGTTTGTAATACAAGGGGAAGTCTTAACTTCAGGCTTATAAGTATAACTAACGGCGGCATTGATTAGATTTATTGTTAAGACATGATTTAATGGATTAAAAAATTTAGTTTGTTGATTTGAATAACATTGAGACTTTTTATAAAGAAAAAAAACTGATTCCCCTATAATACGTTTTTGCAGAGGAGTATTTCGATACAAGGATGCCAATAGTGATGAAGAGAATTGTTCAGGGAGGACTTAGACTAGCCATGGTACTAAACCGGATTTTTAGTGATAACCATGCTGATGTTGCTGCCACTTGAACCGAAACCGGACCATGATCACCTAAACATTTGATTAGGAAACTATTTGGTCATTTATAAAATTCCATAAGACTGATTGGACATTCTTTTCTTAGTAGCTATTTCCATTTGACACCTAATGCCTGCGGGGCTAGTTATTTGTATATGTGTTCAGGATTAAATCATATGTTAGTTTCATCGTATGATTGTTTTATATACTATTATTAGATTATTTAGTTGAAATGTTTTAAGTTTTTTTTTTTAGAGCAAAAAAGAAGAAAATCTGAAGGAAAGGTAGAAAACCAATTCAGAGAGTATGATTATAAGATTTCTGATTCCAAAAGAGTTAAGAGGCATCCTGAATGCAAGGCTACTAAACCGAAAACCCTATCATTGATTCAATAATACCCACAGGCCACAACCATTATGCATAATGAATATATATACACACGAGCTTTATAAAAATAAATAGTATTACATACACACGAGCTGAGCATCCGGATCAAGCTATAGGAATTGGAAAAAGGAAATTAATTTTCCATTAAACATAAAGGAAATTACAACACTTTTATGTACAATCGATCCAATCAAAAATCTCTACAAGATTTTCATCAATTTTAAATCACAACTATAATTACAGTGAGCGATTGAGTACCTCACGAAATGATCGCATCAATTGAATTGACTAATCTCTCCCTCTCCATGTAAAACAATCTTTTTTTTTTTTTTTATGTCGATGAGGCTCTCACGGGAAGAGGAGATGATCTTATCAAAATCTCAAACGAAGTTAAGTTAGTTACGCTGTGTTGAAACATAAAAAAAACGACACTCGACTAACTCTTGAGATTATGTTATGAACACACAAACCTGTGTACATAGCAATTTTGCTACGAAGAACAATTCAAGCATGTTCTGACAGATTAGATCTTTTGGGCTGTTAACAAAGAGTTTTTCACTATTTCTAGATGTTGGTCAAGATATTAATTATACATCTAAATAAAAATAAGCTGACTTTCTCAGAGATGGAGTGATCTTTATAGAGACAAGAGATAAACTTTTGCATCAATTTACTATACATAATTCAATGATGTGGACTACTTTGTCATTAGAATCTATGCTTACAAAGTTATAACTGTTTTCTCATCACTTTTTAAAAAACATTTTCTTTATTACTAAATAGATTTTGATATGTGATGTCTCTCTATTAAAAGCTTCTAGTTGGATCATATGCTACAAAAATTCGATTAAGAAGTATTGTAACCTCTTTGCAGACATGTATGTAAATGAGTTCTCAGGGTGAACCTGTGTTTAAGAAATCGAGAGATAACATTCTATTTGAAAAAGAATTCAAGAATCTAACTTTACAAGTACCTAAAACACAATCCACTGAAAATCTTGCAATTGAGGTAGTTAATTTAATAAACAATCTTCTCTTTCTAAATAAGTATCTATTTATGTTTATTTTCTTAATTTTTATTCTTTTGGTCTTGGATATGTCGATAGAATGGCATTTTGATCAGTGTTTTCCATGTTAATGAGTTGATTCTATAGAGACTTACCGGATAGATATGTTGGTATCACACAAAATCTCTAGTTGTACACAGATTTGTGAAGCGAATGGTGCTTTCTAAAGAAGATTGCTCTTTCTCTTATATTCAGAGATCTGTGGAAAGTACTTAAACCTATTATCTAATAAAATATTTTCAAAAGATATGTTTCTATCTTATGATTAACTTAAAACCAAATTCAAAATGTGATATTGAGTTAAAAAAATATATAATATTTTACCATAGATATATTTTTGGTATTTTAAATGGCATAAACCAATCATCTAAAATCATATAAAAACAACCCAATAAACATTTCAAAAAAATGTTAGATTGAAATTAAACTAATATCCTCATTGATATGACCAAATGGATAGAATCAAACTTTGAAAGATATAATGATGATCTGAAACAGTAATTGATCAATGAATTTTTAAAATATTAACAGTTTGAATTTGCTTATGCAATTTTGAATTCGTCAAAGCTTCTATATTTTCTTAATTTCATCCTAAAAACATATATCAGATTTTATTAAATTTTCAAAAAGTATATTTAAAAATTCAAGAAAAATTAAACTAAACAAAATTACAAATTAATTTTATTTAGCATCGTTAGAACCAAAAAACAATGGTGACCCAGTTTAAAAGAATTGATGTAATCCAATATACTCCAATATTAAATAACTAAAGCAATCCCAATTTTATATTTAGTGTTTGTGAAAACAATATTTTTTTTTCTTTCATAAATAAGTTACAAAATGACTTAGACTTTATAAATAAATGAAAACGGAAGTATAATCAACTATTATGATTTAGTTATTTTGTAAATATTTATATTCTTCCATGAGCTTTTAAAAGATTTTCTTATACAATTTCATATTGGTGACCACTTCATCTTTTCAATTTTCTTTCAAAATAACATATGATAAATTATAAAAAAATATTCAAAAATATTTATTTTCAAATCTACAAATAAGAACCAAACTAATACAATAAAAATTAATCCGCATTTAGGCTAATTAAAACAAAATAAACAGTTGTGGTTCATTTCAGAGTTATACATGCAAAATCAATATACTTTGTAATAAATCAATCCAAATCTATAATAAAAATTAGAGGTATAAATACGACAAGGTTATTAATATTTATTAGAATAGTCTTCTATTAAATTGTATGCATATAAACTACAAATAAGTCAAAACTAATGAACAAGTAAAAACAAAACATTAATATCTTCTTATTATTTAGTTCTTTTGTAAATATTCATATGTGTGCATGAGATTTCAAGCGATTACTGGTTATGTTCAAAAAGAATTTAGAAGAAGAAGAAAAAAAAAGAAAAAAAAAAGGCGATTCGCGACGATCCGTTCACCTTTCACGGCGGCTCCGCCTCTAAGCCGCTGATCTCTGCTACGGTGGATCAAATCCAATCCTAAATCTGTGTGCTTCACTCATCCAATCTATCTCTCATTGAATTTCCATGGATCTTCCAGAGATACCTCCTTTCGAAAAGAAAGATTCGCCGCCTCCCCGCAACAACAACCATGACTCTTCCGTTGCCTAACAATTACAACAGCCATGATTCTATTGCTCCTTTGTCGACCACAGTTCCTCTGCCCTCTAATTGTGACTACGGGCTCTTTGCAAACTCCGACCAGGAACGAAAAGAGAGTCAGCCTCCTGAGACTCCTCAAACACAACTAGATGTTCCTCACAAACCGAAGAGACCATGGAAGAAGAACCAGTACTATTCGTACCTTCGATGGGAGCGTGGACAAAGCCGCTTGTTCTAAAGTTCCCTCCTCCTTGTACACCACCTGAGCCATCAACGCCTTGCAGCTATGATCCACAGCTGGTGCAGAGCCAGATTGAGAAATTCTGGCCTTCGCTGGAGAAAAGTATCAACCTTACGAAGAATAAATCTTCGCTGAAAGTACCTTCTCCACCGAACCTTCCCGTTACAAAATTGCCGCCTCCAGAACTGAAGGAAGATGGCTCACTCCGCTTTCCATGGGCTGCAAGGATGAACCCGGCTACAAGGAACTTGTATCGTGCTTCAAGACCAACTTTCAGACTTGATGGCACTCCTGAGATCATCATTCCAACTAAGGTACTTCAACTTGGCCCTGAGAACGTAGGAGAATAAGTGATTGGGCAATTTCATCGTTGTTCTGCTCCCTCGGGTGGTCTTACACATGCTGTTGTAAACCGACTCTCGGGTAGAAGCTGTAAAATTGTTAGTCGGAAACTAGGAGAATCCTCTTACCTTTTCCATGTTCCACACAAAGAGACAAGACAGTGGATTATTCAGCGTTGCGTCTGGCATGTAGACGACTGCTTAATGTTTGTGGCTCCTTGGAACTCCGAAGGCTCTTTAAAAATTCCTGAAATCTCCACTGTTCCAGCTTGGGTGACCCTACAAAATATCCCAACCAGCTGCTACTCTAGACTTGGAATCTCGCACATTGCTTCAGGTCTAGGTGAGCCCATGCTTACGCATAAGCCAAGACTTGATCCCTTAAATATTGGAGAGGCTAAGATCTTGGTGGAAATAGAGCTCGACAAGAGTTTCCCCAAACAGATTGCTTTGGACGATAAGCTTGGTAACATATTTTTAGTTGATGTGATCTACTCTTGGATTCCATCAACTTGTGAAAGATGTGGGAGTCTAGGTCACAAAGCGAAGAGGTGTTTACTAAAGGAAGACAAGATTCCACCAACAAATGAAAAAAGATCTGAACACAAGGATGTGGATATCCCAGTGGTTGCTATAGACTCCTTCTTGGATAATACTGATTCTAATGTCCAGCAGAATTGTGTCACTCCTAAGGTGCCAAAAGAGAGTATCAAGGCCAAAAACATCATAAGTGAGCTGCCTAATCTAGCAGTAGATCAGATTCTAGGACAAGAGCTTGGTCCTCAACAAACTGTCCTTACACTTCAACATGTTCCCTTTCAATTCGGGAAGCCAGGAGCGTCCTCAACGGACATTAATTCTTCACCAGCAACTACTGACTCTGTGTCTCCTCGGGTAGCTCTTCCTCACAAGGATAGCTCTGCTACTTATAAATCACTTCCGGATGCAAAGGTTACCTATTCTTCTACACTAGCAGGTACATCATCTGCTCACACTTCTTTACAAGTTATGGACGATGCTCCATCAGAAATTATCATGAATGAGGATACAACACTCTGAGAAAATGATCCTTTAAAAATGACCCCTCTTTCAACCGAGTCAATCCAAGAAATAAGTAATATGGAGAGTAATTTTCATATTACTGAACAAATGGATGAATTTAGAAGCATGACAAGAGGAGGTCGGTTGATCAAACCGACACAAAAATACCAAGATATGGGATGGATGACAGTTCGTGGCAGAGGAAAATGAGGCCGTAGAGGCCGAGGTTCCTATCAAGCGCAATAATATCCTACCTAGTTTGGTCAAGCTTAAGAGTTGTACTAAGTTTTCTTACTTATATATAGCTCTTGCTCTGTCTACTTCATGTATCAAACTTTCTCAAACTATGTGATCTAACAAATCACATCTTGTACTTTGTTTTAAATTTTAAATGAAAGCCTTTTACAAAAAAAAAAAAATAGACTATACTTCCTTATTTTTTTTATAAAATAACATATATCAAATTACACGTAATTTTATAAAAATATATTATACAAGATAATAAAAGAAACAAATAAAATTAATCTTATTTTGGCCTATTTAGAATACGAATAATTATAGTATAATTTAGAAGAATAGATGCAATAATATATCTAAAAATAATTGAACCAATCAAATGATTATAAGCATAATCAGATGCAGGTATAAATATTTTTACTTTTATTTGTCATGCATATAAATTATAAAAAATTAAAACTTATAAACTAAAAAGTAAACTGCTAATCATTGTTATGTTTTTGTATTTTTAAATATTTATATTTGTGCATGACCACGATAATGGGAGTCGGACCCACGACCTTCTGATCCGAAGTCAGACGCGCTAATCCACTTCTGATCCTGAAGTTGCATGGTTAAGAGTTGTTCTAGATGAAGCACAAACCAATATGAATCACGACAGCCAAAATACAATTGCATGCTATGGCCTTACATGTTGAGTGCAGGTGGTGTTTACTAAGCCCTATGATCCAGAATTCAATTGATGACCTCTACACAGCTACTTCAGGTTCTAGCTACCAAGTGTTTTATTACACGATCAAGAAACCCATAAACAAAGAACCCAATCTAAGGATATAAGAAGTTGCAGGCTATCCTGAAAACAACAATGCTTAGACGAACTAAAAGCCAGTCTTTTCATGAAACTAAATTTTGTGTAGATGTTTATCAAGGTTTGAATGAGTTTTAGCTTAGTAAAATCATTAAATGCAACGCTTGATGGAGAACCGATGACAACAAACAAATCAAGAATTGAAGCTACTCAGGCCAATTATATGATTTGATTTACAACCATATACCAAATTAGTTCTAGAGATTTAAATATTTCCTTTCTCACTAATATATATGAATCCGCAGATATTAAAAAAAGTTCGGTGAGACACAAGGCGCTTCTTTGCAATTTACAGTTAACAAGAACTTGCAGAGCAGCTCCATGATCATTGTTTGCTTTGCATGTGGCTATGTTTGTTGAAGAACAAGGTTTAGTTCTTGAGCCTTTCTTGTTATTAGACCGCCTCTTCTGTATTCACACGTAAGAAGAGAGAGCCCAAAAAAAAACAAGAGCAATAAGAAGATAATCCGATTCTAAAAACATCAACAGTTAGATTCATTAGGAAGATGAAGAAACCAAGATGCTTATGATGTTTTTACCTTGCGAGAATTGGAAGAATCCTTTGAATCTTGTGCAGTCCCGCAGAACAAACTTGGCAGATTTGTATCCTGCATTGTGATTCCTTTTACTTCTCTTGGTATATGAAGAGCAAAGTATTAAAGTAACTGAGGTTCAAGAGAGTGTCATGAACTCGAGTACCTTTCATCCGCATGAAGATCAACGCCGACTATCCTTGGAGCTGAGACAGTTGACCGTATAACTGTACCGAACACTGCTACAAGCTTCAAGAGCATGTCCAAGGACACATTAACAGGCCTGAACAATCATTTAACAATCTCAACTTAAACATGACATCAGATAAAGCACAAAGACTGTTTATAAAAATTTATTTCTTCCCTCAATCATAAACTTGAGTTGAGTTTATCAAAAGCTAAAACAACTTGGCTAAGGTGGAAATACAATATGATCTTTATTTACCTTTCTGTCCTGCTACCCAATAAGCTTGTAAGGACAGGGACCAATTGAGAGAACATATCCAATGTAAGAATCTCTATCTTGTCTGTTAGAATACTGATCACATCTGCTTGAACCTGTCCCAGTATCTACGAGTTAGCTAATCTAAACATCTCACCATCAAATAAAATAAGGTAGTCTACTAAGAATCTGAGATACTCACAGACTGATCTGTCAACTTTCTCAAAGCCCCTATTGCCCCTTTAACATCACTACGTTCCCAAAAATGCCTAACAATCTGCATGTTTGTGAAAAAAATCAATCACTATAATAAAATAGCACCCAGAGAAATGAACAGAGACAAGAATGCTTTACTTGTAACTTTGTCAATCTAGATTGAAGAGTGCTTAAGAACTCCTCATGAGTTTGCATTAGATTCTCAGTGATGTCACTATCAGTTTGTGACGATACATGTGTCTCATCCTGAGCCATATCAACCAGATTATCAATCTCAGTGGGTGTAGCTAGCATCTGAGTTGGACTAGTTCGGCGCCTGGATGTGATATGAGATGTATCCGATGCCATATCATCAGTTTGATTGAGTTTTGTGGGCATTACACGGGGAGGAGAAGTCCTATCTGGACGCGTTGATGTTACAGAACACTCATGGGATGTCATTCTCACTGCCTGACTAAGTGACATAGGCCTTACTCGAGCTGAGGAAGTCCTACGTGGTCTTCTTGACATAACAATATGTGTTGCCTGATTGAGTGTCAAAGGCAATGTCCGGGCTGGAGAGGTTCTAGATTGTGTTAATGTTACAGAAGGCTCATCATTGGTAGACTGGTTGAGTATCACTGGAACTGAAGAAGTCCTAGCTGGTTGTGTTGAAGGAGACTCATCAGATTTTATGTTACTATCTCGGTTGAGTACTATAGGCATCACTCGAGCTGGAGTACTTCTAGCTCGCCGTGTAGATACTACTACAGGAGTTTCACCTGTCTGTCTTGACGTCTTATGCGTATCTTGCTCCACTGCATTAGTATTATCTGCTTCTTCGGTATGAGTAATTTTTTCTCCTCTCTCAAACCTCTCCACCAACGAGCGTGTCCTCCCGGAGACAACTTTTACTGAAAACATAGAAATGTTTAAGGAAACAATAACTAACTAGTAAGAAAGCTTTCTTTATAGTTTTGATTTTAAATCAAGAACTTACTTGTCTGTTCATCACCAGGCTTTTCTGGTGAAACAACTCTTTCAGTTTTGGTGACAATGTGCTGGCTATTTATATCCTCGTTGCATAAGATTCTACTTGCCGGCAAGTCTCCTGAGTACTCCATTCCACCTTTGCTGTCGTTCAAAGTTCCAGAATCAACAGACATTGCTCGTCTTGACTCATTGTAGTTGTTGTTATAGGATGACCTCTGTACACGAGGTGGCTTATGCAGCATACCTGAGGCAAGATTGCAGATATTTTAAAACGATAAATTAAATATCTTAAAGCTAAAGTTTTAATGTAACTAAAGAGAACATGAAACCTACGAGTTGCTTCATCAGTTGGTGGTTCGGATGATAAAGCTTTTTCAAACTTGTACATAATCCCCTTGATGGTTGAGTCTTCAGCATTTCGAGTTTGTGTCTCCTCTTCAACATCCTGTGAGCTTTTCTTCCGAGTTCCAGAATGAACAGACGCTGATTCTTCAAACTTTGCTAGAGTCTTTCTAACATGAGCTGGTCTTAGCATCATTCCCGGACTAGTTTTTGAGGAAGCGACAGATTCACTTCTTGAGTGAGAAGATTCTTCCCCACTATCACTATCCACAACACTATGCATCCTGGTCCTGGAAGACTTGTCATTTGCATTCTGCTTCTCGCTCTTCCTAATAGCCGCTTTTAAATTTCCACCTATGGCTTCAAAAAGAAGAGAGGTTCATATCAGACCAAGCACACAGAAGACTGATCAAGACAGTTTTACTCACAGTCAACGTATATGTTCTTTATCTCTTTTGTCTCATAGTCCGGGGATGAACTCCCCCTTGAGCCACTCTTCATTCTCTCAGAAGCCTGCTCATCCAAGGCACTGAATCTTTTCACCATGCATTCATTCTCATCCTCAGATCCAGCTCCATACGGCTCAAGTTTCTGGAGCAAATAAGCACAAACAGTTTCAAAATGTTCAAGAACCATTTTTCCAAAGAACTTATGGACAAGTGTAATAAGTACCGATATATCTGAGACCCAAATCCCAACAGAGTTTCGGTAATATGAACAGCCAACGAACTTGTTTTCGTTGATGCACATGTCACCAAGGGTTGACCATCCCATATCAACACTATCCCGGCATATCACTGGTTCCCATGAATAAACCTGCGTTATAATCCATGAACGTTTTGACTCTGGATAACATCTAAGCTGTATAGTTAATCACAAAGACAATATAAAAAACCTTCAAGCCATCATCCAATCCACAGAAAAGGGATTGTCCATCTGGATGAAAAGCAATTGAGCGAACTCCAGTGGCCTGTGAGACAAGGGACACCACATGCCAGGAAGAAGATAAGTTTTGTTACATATTACAAAGTTAATCCAAATCTAGATTAGCACTTCATCAGCTGCCTGTTATTCTATTTCAAAGGAACTATATTACCATTTTTCTTAAAGGATCTAGTTAGCACTATCACTATCAAAGATATATCTGATATTGTCAATCTATGAGGTTTTCTTTCACACAAATATCTCCACAACAAGTAATGTTATAAGTCAACAGAGATAAAATCTAGTAGAACAAAATTTCACAAACTCAGATACCTCTGGTCTAGTAGATCCAATCAATTCAAACGTTTCTAAATCCCAGAACTTCACTGTCCTGTCTGCAGAACCTGAAGAGTGAAGGGAGTAGTAAATGAAATAAGAGGACCACAAGCTGGTAACAATTATCCCCTAAAATGAGACAAAAAAACTCACCAGTGGCTAGGAGAAACTCAAGAGGGTGGAAGTCTAGGGAACGAATAGGTCCATCATGAAACTTAAACTCATGCAGTAGCTTTCCAGCAGTTATATCCCAAATCTAATGGATAAAACAAAGTATACATTTACTAAGAAGATAAAAAAACAATGCAGAAGCTCCACTTTAGTGATACTTTTGCTCTTACCTTTACAACGTTGTCAAGTCCACCAGACACTAACCAACGCCCATCAGGAGTGAATTTGACAGTACTAATGCCACGAGTGTGACCTTTGTATGTTTGGATGCATCCTTTCTTTCTGATATCCCAAATCTTTAGATTTGCGTCACTAGATCCGGACGCAAGGTATTGACCAAACGGATGAAACTCAAGAGCAGAACAGTTTGATATATGTCCAGTAAAACCTCGAACCACTACACTTCAAAGAGCAAGAGTTAGGAAAAAAAAACAAGACCTCACCATCTGAAACTTTAAAAATTTGTAAAAAGCCTACCCTTTGCTTCTTGTAGATTCCAGAGCTTAATCACACCAGAAGAAGCTCCAGCGAGGACCAAAGCTTCTTCTGTGTTGAAAGTTACTGAGTCAATAGGGCTTGTATGTCCACAAAGACTCTGCACACAACACAGGCAAGAAAGTTGCATTACTCTGCTACCAAAGAGCAAAAAGTAGTAAGAGATGAATGTGAGACGGACCGTTAGAGAGGTAGATTTGCCGATTGACCAGAGGTTGACCTTGCAGTCATCTCCTCCGGTTAGAAGGAGACGTGATGTCTTCTTTCCGATACTTAGACAATTCACATTTGCTGAATGTGCCAGGAACTCCTCTTTTTTTTTTTTTACAGATTTAGTCAAGTTATAACACAAAGAACAAATCATATATCCAGACAAACAGAGAAAATACAAATAAACAATGTCTCTTGTTGTATCATGGAAAATCCCAAAAAAACTTATCAAGATTGTTAATAACAGATAACCAAAAAGAGAACATAATGTAGATAAACCCCTAAAGCTGCATTTATAGAAATAATCACTGCAAAATTCTAATTACTAAGTTTACAAAAAAAAAAAAATTATAAATGCTAGGGGTGAAAATAAATAGATATATATTAAGAGAAATTTTGTTACTTTGTAATTGAGATTAAGTTTCCAAGCAGAGAATAATGTAATAAGGATACGCAGCTTGTATCCACGCTTCGCCATTGTTGCAACTCTGTTTCAGTCTCGTATCATATGAAGCTTAAACCGAATCAATCTCCAGCTTCCCGTAATTAAAAGTCGGAGATGGGAAATAAACAGAGAAATTTTCAAAATGTAGTCGTCACTACACCAAATTTCTCAAAGATCTTTAAATGTCATATGACATGACAAGAGTTTAATACTCAATGGAGTTAGAGTTTATCCGGAGAAACAAGAAGTACTTGAAAAGAAACGAGAGATTCAAAGAGTGGTACCAACGAACGAAACAGAAGAAAAAAAAGAACAGAGACGAGTCATAACCAAAAAAGAGCTATGAACTTTTCTTCCCACCTTTTCAGATTCTGTCTTTTTCATTATTTTTTTTTTAAACAAATATTCTCGTTCGTATTATTTGCTTTATTTTATGATGTCAGATACAAAAAAAAACATTGAAAACTTCAGAGCATTGGGCCGTGATTCCAGTTTTCTCATCGTAAATATTTCTGACGAAAATACCCTTTCTTTGTCGTATTCGTATTGTGTATGACGTCGATCGCAATTTGATTAAATTTCTTAAGAAGGTAATCATCAACTAATTCGATTTGAATATGTGTAGGGGCCTTAATTCAAAATTGAACGTCATACCATCTCAAACATTTGATTTTTTTTTTCTTATAACCAAAGAAAACGATCCAATCTACAAATGACAAATTCGGATTAGATTGATTATAAACTATTTGGTCATATGTATTGGTTTAATCGTTCGTTTGAAGTTTGACTACGCAAACAAATTGTTATTAATGTTTTTAGTTCTTTTTGGTTGGATTTAAACGCTAAATATTATGTTCACATCAGAAAAATATATCATATTGTAAATGTAAGTAAATAAATATGAAAAACCAATCAAACACTAACTAAACTTGGGGTTGGTCTAATACTAATAGGGTTATTTTAGTAAAGATCACAGTTAAGCTTCTATTTGGTATGATCTGTAACATTTGCGTATATTCTATTCATCTGAACTTTTATTAGGTAGAAATTGATTAATCTGGTTGTTATACAATTTCTTCTTTTTTTTCTTTGGAGCATGAGCACAACAACATGATTTTATAAGTGCTTGCCATGTTTGGTGCTTATACCTTTCGTGCACAAGAACGGGCCCTCCTGTGTCCTAATCAACCACCTTCTTTCGTATCATAAAATACAAAAAAACATCAATTATTTCAGTAATTAAGACATGTTTGACATTATAACCAATACAAGAATAATGTTACATCATATGTTACATTCATCAAAAGGATGTGTTGATGATGCCCAATAAAACAAGAATCTGAACAATAAAACATATATTCTGCGTCGAAGTCTTAAAAGGCTGTAGATTATCTTAGATCATACGTTGAAGATCTTGGACAATTTCTGATACAGACGGTCTGAATCCTGGTTCCATCTATAAATTATAAAACAAGTCAAAATGGGTATGTCAAAAACTGTTGCTTGACATTGCTTTCTCACCTAGTAGTATGGTAAAAAAAAAATTTACCTGGAGAGAACGTGATATGATATCTGCAAAACGTGACAAAGATTTCACTGAATATGCTCCATGTAACGACGGATCAGCCATTCTTGTCAACGCATCTATGTCATGAAGCCGTGGCATAGCCCATTGAGCTAGTGTCTGATCCCTCCGTCTTGTCCTGCACAAAAATAAAGTGAGACATTGCTCTCTTCAGTGTCATAATCTTTTATTTGTTTCTTTAGAGTTAGCTATAACCTGTCAAATGGTCTGCTTCCAGTTAGCAGTTCTAACATGACAACCCCAAGGCTATACACATCGCTTTGACAAGTGTAGCTTCCATACTCAATCTCAGGTGCCGCATAACCCGCCATCTGTACATTTTACAATCAAACTATCAAATATGCCAGGATTTGGGATCTTCAAAATTACGTTATTACCTGGCTCGTTGGACGTGGTGGTAACATATAAGCCAAACCGCTGTCTGCAACGCGTACTGAGAGCTTTCCATCAAGTAGAACCTTGGAAGACTTGAAGTTCTGGTGTACAACAGGTGGTTGACATACCTCATGAAGAAACCTGAAACCAAACACTAAGAGTCTAAGACCATGTACATGTTCTTAACATAGATTGGTTGAGGTTTGTTTACTTACTGCAGTGCCTTGGCAGCTCCTAACGCGATATTCATACGCACATTCCAAGTGAGCTTCTTATTCAATTTACGGTCCAAATGAAGTGCGTCTTGAAGCGAACCATTAGGACAGTACTCATACACAAGCAGCCTTTGACCATACTCATTACAGTAACCAAGAAACTCAAGTATGTTCCCTCGTTTCAGTTTCAAAACGTTTGAGACTAGATTGAGGAAGTCACCGTCACTCTGCGTTCTGTTGATTGTATTGCTCAGCTTCCTCACCGCAAGAAACTACATTATCACACAGAGATTTTTTATAACATAAAAAGATTTTAATAAGAGTGCACAATAAGAGGGGACATTGTCACACCTTTCCATGAGGAAACACGGCTTTGTATACATTACCAAGCGACCCTTCACCGATAATATGCTCTTCTGAGAAGCTGTTTGTGTATTGCTGAAGTGAGGAAACAGTGAAAACTGTAGCGGAAGATGAAGTATTCAAGCCTGGAGGAAAATGAGCAGTTCTCTTGGTAGCAGCTGCATCATTGGACTGGAAACGCCTCGGTGGTTGTTGTAGCGGTTTTTGTGAAACATTAACATTGTAATATGAAGTAGGAGGAATCGCTCTCCGGCTCTCTTCAGCCCTTGGTGGCGTAGGGTAGCCGTATAATCTGTCTCCGGCTCCATATCCATCGTAAGGTTTAACCATAGGCTCACGAGAAACTGTAATACAAAAGAAAGCCAATGAGCCAACACTCAAGTTTTGTTTCATGGAAGGAAAAGAATCAGCGTACCTTTTCCCATAAAGGGGGTGGTTGGTTGAGATGGAGGTTTGTTAAAGTATGGTCGTTGGTAATCTTTACGAGCTTGAGGGACATAACGGTTATACTTCTTGTTTCTGCAACATCTCCAAAGTGTAACACATAGCCCGGATACAAGAACTATAACGGCTACTGAGCAGATGACTAGAATGATTCTCTGCGTGGACCAGAACTTTCCTGACGCTGAACCTGAAGGAGGTGAGATTTGCAAGGTAGGTTGACCTGACACAGAGTTCCAGGGATCTCCTCCTCCTCCATTATCAGAAGGTGGTGACCAAACTAAAGGTGGTGATGGTGGTGGTGGTTGTGGTTGGAGTGGAACAAAAGGAGCAAAGGGAGCAGGGGGAACAGTGGAACCAGGAGGGATATGAGTAACAGGAGGAGGAGAACGGTGAGTAGTAGTAGTAGGAGGAGGAGGAACAACAGCAGGCGGAGGCGGTGTTATAATTGATGTATTGAATGGAGTTCCATCTTTTCTGCAGTTATAATGAAGATAAAACTTTGAGTGGCTGAAGAAACAAACAAAAACAGATTCAGTAAGTATACTTACTTGAAATGGGGAACTTTTAATAGATTTGGCGGTATAGGTCCTGAGAATAAGTTGTTTGCTACATTCCTGAACCAAAAAAAGATAATCATAAACTATAGTAAGTTACTGAACTTGGCTTTATGGTTAGAGTCAAAAACAAAGAAGAGAAGATTACAAATCGGTTAAGAAAAGATCCTCTATAACATCAAGTGTTCCGATGAGCTTGTTGTCCTGTAGATACCTGCAAGTCCAACCACATTAGATATAGAAGCAATGGTAACAATATGTATTTAAGGTTTCATATTCCAACTTACAGGATCTTGAGAGCCGCTAAGTCTCCCATGGAGGGAGGTAAACGCCCCTCCAGTACGTTAGAGGATAAGTCCCTGCATTAGAAACTAAAACGTGTAAGTGAAAGACCTGGGAAGAGAGAAAGAAAAAAAGGAGAAATCATACAGTTTTGTCAGCTTTGATAACTGCTGAAAGTAATCTGGTATCTCTCCTGATAAAAGATTGTTTCCCAATGACCTGAAGGGAAAAGAAAGAGTTTTGCCTTAAGCCGAGGATAAAGAATGGCAGGTGCAAGAAACAGAAGACTTACAATTCTGACAAGTCGGATAAGAAGGACAATGTAAAGGGAATGTTCCCAGTGAAGCGGTTGCTGGAGAGAGATCTGAAACAAGCGAAATGAATCACATACAAGAGTCAGTGTCTTTTAATTGCTTAAACGGTTGAATCACAAGTGTTGCCATACAGGTTGCGGATGGTAGAAGGCAAAGCCTGTGGAATTGTCCCTGAGATATGATTGTTACTGAAGTCCCTGCACATTCAGTTGAAGGAAGAGAGAAAGAGTATTATGAAAAAAAAATCAAATTAAACATGAAGATGAAACAAAACAAGAAAGAAGCTTTGCTTACATCACTTGGATTGATGAAAAATCAGCCAAGGTGTCACTTAAGCCTCCACCCACCTTCATGTCAGGTATCCTTCTGCAAGCCAACAACAATAATCACACTGGTCAGGACTTGACTAAAGCTTTTTTCTTTGGTGGGTCTTAAGCAAACCATAGTAAGAGTTGAGAGAGTGTACATTTCTGTGATGTTTGAGGAATCACAGACAACACCTTGCCACTTTTCTCCACAAGGGTCTCCTCCAAAGGCAAGCCAGTGTGATAGTGATGGTGCTCCCAAAGTAATATACAAATTATTAATCGCCGAAACTGCAAAGATGTTTAACAGCAAACAAACCCCATCACAAATCAATTTTCCAAAAAAATATTAAAAATCAAAGAGTAGTACTCTTGAACTAAACCCTAACAAGAACTTATGTGTCAACTTTAGGGTTTTTTTAGTCTGGACTCAGATCAATAGAATCTTCCAATCTAAAGCCTTACAGAAAAACTAATGTATACCCTAACAGTGATGCAAGTCACTTTCACTAAACAGAACTCAAGGCCTAGTGTGTTCAGTTCAGTAAACCAAAATATAAACAGACAAAGCAAAACAAAAAGTGGAAACTTGCAGACAGGAGAAGAGAGAGATTGTTACCATCTCGTAGATTGGTGACTCCAGCCGAGAACGGCATTGTCAAAGCTAAAACAGAGAGAACAAGGAACACCTGTCTTCTTGTAAAGGTCATGACTTTAGCCTCCACTGAAGTGAAGTTGGGAAACCCCCTTGAACTTGGATTAGACTGTTTGTTTACAAGAAAACTTCAGATAAACGGAAGATTTTAAGGTAATGTGGAAGAAAAAAACACAGAAAGGAGAAAGAAAAACAGAGCTTTTCCTGATTAAAAGGGAAAGTGAAGAGTGAGAAAGAAAGAGGGAACCAGTTGGAAGAGAGAGAGTGAGATAGTAGTAGTGTGTTTTGTCTCGAAGAACGAGCGGCTTTGTTTACTCAGTTCAGGGTTTAGTGTGAAACAGATGACAAAAATTCACAGACTTTCACTCTTATCTCTCGAGTCTTGTCCCCAATTTTATGTTGTTTTTTTTTTGTCGCCATGCTCATCTAACTATAGTTTCTTGATGTTATTTTATTTTTAATGGAAATGGCGTTTTCTAATGCCATTAGGTATAACTAGAAGTGAAAAAAATTCAGCAATCTATAAGAAAAATGTTATGTTTGCCCAAGAACATAATAGAAAACATTCTCTATTTGGTTAATATGGAACCGGTCGAAAGTCTAGTATGCATATAACATATACAATTCATATAATTATAGAAGTCCCTTGATTTACCTATTATATATGACATATATCATATACTCCAAATGATAAATACAAAGCTATTCAGTCTGATACAGAGTAACATGCTATATAATCAGATAGAAGTTATATGGACATTCAAGCTATTCAGTTTGATGGGCCATGAAAGCATTGAAGTGGAGAAGCTCTGCAAAGCGTTGTATTGTGAAAAGGGAAGAAAGTAAGACCCCACACAGTCAGAAATTCATTATTTTTCATCCCACATTCATGTTTGCTCTTTTGTAAATCCATGCTTATTGCCCCTTCTTGGTGGTAAGAATGTGTGATTAATGGCATTGCTCTAGTAGTTTTTTTCTTTGCTTACTTATCTACAAATCTTGATACCACAACTCAAAATTTTATGTCTTGATGATGTTGTATTTAAAATTATTTACAAAATTAAAACACTTGCTACAAAGTTGAAACACTTACTTTTGTGCTAAAACCTTTTAATAATAAGAGACAATTTCATGATTACACACTTTATTATTTTTCTATTAACAATTAAGAATTCATGTTTTGTGTTTACAGTTACAACTTATAGTCACATCAATAATCTGCACTTTATTGTATTAAGTGATGTGATGAAGGAGTTGTGAAAAATTCAATCGTAATAACATAATGGTGATAGCATGACGTCCTACCACTCATTGTTTAGCAATTGACTCTGCGCATACAACACAAAAAAACTTAAATTAGTGACACAACTCTTAGACTTATTGTACTGAGTTGATAGCTTCATTTTCACGTATATCATTTTGTTTTAGAATGTTAAGCATTTCATATTATTATATTCAAGTTGTAGATTTAATGATGATGGCAACACAAAAGATATACTAGTATAAACTACAAAGTTAGTTAGCTTCTATAAGGGACTAAAATTTTTCTTTGACCGAATTTTGCTTCCTATTACATTTTAGTGTTTATCTTAAATGTTATTTTATATAGAACCATGTTGATTCTGAACTGAAGATCAAAGTCTGGTAAGCGTGAAATGTAGTTCACCCTTCGATCTTCTGAGATGCCATGATGTTACATGAAAGATGATTTAAGAGGTTTAGGATTTGTCGGTGATTTGAAAGAAAAAAAACATATGCAGTTTAGGCAAAGCTATTTGCATCCTAATTTTACTGTTATAAGAAAATCTTAATCAAATAATTATTTTGAATTTATTTTTTATTTTATTTTGGGATCATCATAGAAGAATATAAAAATATATCTGAAATATATTGATGAGACACAACAAAACAAATCACAAAACTGCGAAACTCAAGGATATAAAATAGATAATTCAAAATATATCTCTATAATATTATTTTTAAAATCACTTATTATGTATTATATTCACATTAACTCTTATCAAGGTCACTTATTAACTTTAGTGAACTAAAAATTATATATAACTGTCATTAATTATTTTTATTTATTTATTGCTTAAAATATTTTTAGTTAGATTTTATATTTTAATATTATTTTCCTTTTTATTTTTTTAAAAACAAACAAGGTTTACTTGCTATTTATTCATCGAAGATGGAAAGTAAAGCAAGTTATATGATGTGTTGTATAGGGTTTATACAACCTAATTATTATATGATAAAAAGGATAAATTCAACCTTAGCGTGGTGAAAGTGAAGCAAATATGTGATGGAAATTAAGTAAAGCAACCTAATTCACCACTCGATAGCATACACACACACAAACGAGGCATGAAAAGTACAAGCTTAATTAAGAATTAAAAAAAATGGAAGCTTATTGTTTGATCAAGTTTGTTATGAAGAATTCGCTTTTTCTTCACGTGAAACTGTGAAAGGAAAAGAAGGAAGCTTAAGAGGTTGCCAAAACAGATCCTTTATTATAAAGAGTGATATTTGAAAATCTGTATATGCCTAATATGTAAGGAAGCTTCAGAATTCGTCAATAAACCATTGATATGATGAATGTTCTTGTGTTGTCTATGACATGTCGTAATTTGTTTTTCTGGAATAATTGTTTGTGTTGATGAAACTTAATTTTCTTGCTGATTCTTTACAGGTTTGCTTGCTTAGTATATATCCAGCAAATCCTAGTGCTTGAAGTTGATGATTCCCACAACGATTGTGTAAATACTAAATTTGTGGCGGTTTAAAGAGATGTTAATCAGTTATTAATTAGCCCCTTGAACATACTTTCTGTGTCTATATAATATCGGTATGGTTTGATTTAAATCCGTTTTTTGAACTGATATAAACCGAACCAAACCTCTGATTGGTTGTTAGATGACCAAATCAGTAGTTTCCTTTCCCTGCGAATGAAAAAAAACAAAATTGAACCGGTTTTTGATATATTAATCGAACCGGGTTTTCTGTTGTCTCTCTCCTCCAAAGATCGACGCAGAGAAAGGAAAGCTCGTGCCCTAAGAAAAGGAAGGATGATAAGAAGATTGATTCCTCTTCATCGTAAAGCTTTCACATTGGTTCAGCCTCAGAGAATCGCATTATTTTCCGCCTTCTCTGTTCTCAGTAATGGCACAGTTTCTTACAAAGAGAGATTAAGAAGTGGACTCGTTGGTATCAAGAAAGAAGATGCTGTTGATCTCTTTGAATCCATGGTTAGGTGTCGTCATCCTCTTCCTACTCTCGTTGATTTCAGTAGACTGTTTAGTGGCATTGCCAGAACGAAACAGTATGATCTCGTGTTACATCTCTGCAAGAAGATGGAGTTGCAAGGGATCACACATAACAACTACACTCTCATTCTAACCCTTTTATTTTGATTCACACAACTATTATACAATATTTAATAATGTTTTTCATCAAAAAAAACTTAGAGTCGAGTTTTCTTACCAAAAACTGAACAACGAAATTTTCCGTCGAAACCGCAAAATCGAGTTTTCAACTAAAACAACAAAATCGAGTTTTCCTTCCAAAAACGCAAAATCGAGTTTTTCGTCAAAACTTCGAAATCGAGTTTTCCAACCAAAAAATCAAAATCGAGTTTTTCGCCAAAACCTCAAAATCGAATTTTCCCGTGAAAACGTAAAATTAAGTTTTTCTGGAAAACCTGATTTGCCGATTTCACGGTTTTGGCGGAAAAACTCGATTTGCCGGTTTTGTAGGGAAAATTCGATATTGCGGTTTTAGTTTTGGCGAAAAAACTCGATTTTGCGGTTTCGGCGGAAAAACTCGATTTTGCAGTTTTGGCGGGAAAACCCGATTTGCCGGTTTCGGCGGAAAAATTCGATTTGCCGGTTTTGGCGGGAAAACTCGATTTGCCGGTTTCGGCGGAAAAATTCGATTTGCCGGTTTTGGCGGGAAAACTCGATTTGCCGGTTTCGGCGGAAAAATTCGATTTGCCGGTTTTGGCGGGAAAACTCGATTTGCCGGTTTCGGCGGAAAAATTCGATTTGCCGGTTTCGGCGGGAAAACCCGATTTG